>NW_005842587.1:648745-668123 GCF_000455745.1 Alligator sinensis
GGTGAACAGCAGCTGCAGGCCTTTGGGGCACCGATGACTTGCACAGGTGAGCTGCTTCGTGGTGCATGACTCCAGCCAGGTCTGGGAGCTGCACATGGTAGCAGGGAGTGGGGCCAGGCCAACCTGGCTTCATCACCTGGTTCTCCCTGAGTCATAAACACAGGTTCTGGGGACCCAGCCAGAGCTGCATGCCCTGGGTATGGGCGGGAAGCGCCGCGCACTGGGGCCAGACTGGGTGGGGAGCCCCGTGCAGTGGAGCCAGCAGTCTGGCCCCACTTCCTGCCACCACATGCAGCTCCCTGGACTTTGCCAGGAGGGAAGGAGCAGAACTGGTTTGGCTCTATCTCACGTAGTTCCCTGCCTTTCCAGAAAAGTTCCAGGAGCTGCATGTGGCAGGGAGCGGGGAATGCTGCCAGCTCCATTGCATGGGGCTTTCCCTCGGTGGCGCATGAATCCTGGGAGCTGCACATGAGCTGAGGGGAAGCTCCTTGCAATGGAACTGGGCTGACCCGGGCTCCATGCTCCTGCTCTGCCCCACTGGGCACGGAGCCCATGCTCCGGGCTCCAAAATCCTGCCCAGCTGTTGCTTCCCTCCACCCACCACTGTTTCCGTACCTGCATCCCAGAGTGCTGCAGCAGGGACACACAAGGAGGAGCTGCTGGAGGCTGGGGGAACTGAGCAGTTCCCTGGGCAGCTGTAGCAGTAACAGCAGTAGCAGCCCCACCTGGAAGCTGTGTGCTGGCTGCCCTGGTGGGAGTTGGCAGAGCCCCATGCGGAAGACAGCAGGGCCAGCTGTGTACTGGGTCAGATATGATTAATTGGACCAGATGAAATCACCTGGCAGGCCGGATCTGGCCCATGCATCATATTTTGAGCCCCCCCCCGAACTACACAGCATAACATCTTGCGTCACAAATGCAAATAAAAAATGCTACGAACAGCTCAGGAAATTGGCAGTTTGAAGCCTGTCTCATGAGGAAGCATTAAAAGCTTGTGGTGGCAATAGCATCCATAAAAATTATCAGAGCTTTTCAACGAAGTGTAGAGTCAGGAAAAACCTTTAGAAAACTTACTTTATAGTCATAATAACAGAAAAGTGATCTGTATGACCATGATAACTAGCAATATGTTACATTCCTTTTGGTGGTAGGCAGAATCTTTTGTGGAGTAAAGGAAGTGAGTTGAGGCAGAACTTAAAGGAAGAGCATGCTCAGCTTGGACCTAGAAGACCATGTGTCAACTACATTTTCACTTTAAGAAACATAATGAAGAGTGTTAAATGATGACAAATGCTCACCATGAATTGTATAGATATAAGAACCTTTCACAGTGTTCGTGGTTCACTCAGGTGCATAATGAAGTGTTATGGTACGACAACAAAAATATCAGTAAAGCTTTCAGTAAGTAGTTTGATAAATACTGATGTAAAAAATTGTGTTCCGTTTCCTCTCCTGCTTGGCATAGCCATCAACTGTTATGAGAACAAGAGAAGATGGATACAATAGAGTCATTAAATAGTTGCACTAAAAGATTTTGATTTTGCTGATGACATTCGTTCTCTTAAACAACAGCACAACTAATATGGATAATCTTTCAGTGTTTCCTTGTAGTATTACAAGAAAAACATGACTAAGAGTTATTTAAAAAAAAAAGTGAGGGGGTGCCCTAGCATCTACCAGCTCAAAGATAACTTTGGAAGGCAAAGGAATCTAAGGGCATTTATACACATACCTTTGTCTGTTTTGACGTGTCAGAAATCCAGTATGTCGGAGTAGACTCGATTAATTGAGTCTGCAGAGCACGTGAGCTGATGCGCCTGGTGCAGCATCATACACGTTTGTATAAATGACTAACTGCATGTCAGCGCACAGAAAATAGCGGTGATGTGGTTTTGTACTAAAACAGTTTTGATGTGTTTTAGTTCAAAAGTGCGCCACTGCCATTTTCTCAGTGCTGATGGACATTTTGCTATTTATACAAATGCCTCAAATGATTCATTTGCTTTGGCAGGTACATGTTAGCCATAAGGAAATGTGATGAATTTACAAGGCAACAGTTACATTCACGGGCTTAAACAAGATTGGATCCCTAGCATTTTATAACTTAAAGAACAAATGCCAAATCTTGAACTAAATGTTACTTTCACATTAAGTTGTGGATATGAAAAATGTAAATTACCAAAGGTGTATACAGGTTTCTAAATTGTTCTGAAATCAAATACTGTGCACCAAATGGAATGAATTTATTACGAATGCTGAGATTAGTCAGAATTAATTATTTCTCTTCAGAGTTTCTCAGAAAAAATAGTTCTCTGGGACATGGCAAGAATGTAGTAATATCATCTGCCACTGCAAGCAAGGCCATTTGTGCAACTGAAAGAACATGTGAAAAGGGCCAAGTGAAAAAAATCCTTGTGCCAAACGCTACTAGGGGAATACTGATGGAACTTGATAATACCCACAAGGCTTAGAAAAAGTAGCCTAGGATGGACAGAATGGTGGACCTTTTTTCCTGCTCTGAAATGATATCAACAATTTAAAAGAAATTTGGATTCAGAAAAGCATTAGGAAAATAAGTTCTATTTTGCTAACTCTAGAACAGCATTTTGCAGTTTTCTTGTGGAGAGCAGCTATTTTTCTGAATGAGAAGGTCATTCTCACTTGAAGATATTTTGTGGGTATAAAATAAGAATACAACTAGTGCTTGATCACTTTCTCAGGCACTTCTTGTATCTATCACTTACAAAAAGTAAACTATGTCAGTGTCTGTTAGTGTCTCTTCTAACACAGCTTACTCTATGTGCAGAAAATGCTGATGTGGTTTTTAACATTGAGAGGGCCTTATAATATAAAACATTGTTGATGATGAGATCTAATTTTTGATTACATATAAGATAAAGTTCATAAGTCATACAGATGCTTATGAGTCTAAAACTAGGATTCTTTACAAAAAATCATCTTACTTAAATATTATATTATGCTGTATCTTATTTAGACACAAAAATAAGAGAAAATATGCAAAAGCAAGTTGGATGTGAAAGTTTTAGCTTCAAAGTAAACATGTTTGATTTTTATCTCATTATTACTCCATTCTGTATGAAAATATTTTAAACTATTAGAAATACCAAGTGATATCTGAATTCAGGAGGCAAATGGCATGTTAACACTAGGCTACTATTGGAAATAGGAACTTCAACAAGTGTCCTTCTAGGCCTAGTTGAGAGTATTGAAGTTTAAGTTGAGAGTGCCCTTTTAGTAGTGTTTCAGGTCTTCCAAACTGAAGAAGGGATCATGCTGGAACCTGATACTTTTAACTTGAAAAAGTATATATATTTAGGCGTTTTTTTATACATGAATCGCATAACATCAGTAATGCACAAAACCAGCACATTGCTTTTACAGCTCTTCTTTATCAGTAAATATTTTGTTGTGTGCCCAAGTCCCTTCCAAAAATTAGGTTATATGATTACTGAAGAATGTTTCTGATTAAAGCAGCTACAAATAATTCCCTTGAAGTTCTGAGCTCCATTATTTGCTATATTGTAAACAGGTTGCACTGTCTTTTACAGTATTAGAGAAGGTGAAAAGTGTAACCTGTAATAACAAATTACTGTAAAGAGCATCACTCGCTTCCATATCAGGGACAGGTAAGTGGAATGCCACAGGACTTCTGAGTGACAGATGTGCCCTTTACCAACGGCTGTAGAAGATGACACCATGGGATTTAATTGGGTTTAATGCAATGTATACTGTGTTTACAGTTTCCATTCCTGGAATGTTCATTATCCTAGTTATGCTTGTGTTGCAGACCTTTGGAATTAATTAGGACCCCTTCTTACCTCTCCTCACATACACTGCCTGAACTAGATACCATTCTCATGCTATTGCTAATTTTATTTCCATTAGATGTGCAGAAATATTCTAAAATGTACTTACATATGGCAAAGTGTGGTAGCATTTAAATTGGGAGTACATCTGTTAATCAGTACTACTTATTGTACAGAAGGAAACAACAGCATAAATAATAAAAGGACAGTAGTATTGGCAGAATTTGCTTGTGAGCTAGCTTTAACAAAAGTATTTTTACACACCTTTTCCCCAACTTTGTTTTATGAGCAATATTTACAGAAGTGTGGCTAGATATTAATAAACAAAGCAAGCACGAGTTGCTTAATACTTTTAATTCCATCGTGACCTTAGTTATAATGGGAGGCTATTGCTTATTTTCATTTTTTTTTATATACTAGAAAAATGAACGGTGTTTTTATTTTTAGTCTGGCCACACACTGGATACCGAGTGTCTTGGCTCTGAACAATTTTAAGCTGAAATAGCCCAAATATTTAACTGCTGTTTAACAAGTGTAGTAGGGAAAACATGGTGTAGTATCACCTTTGTTTTTTTAAACTAGTTGCTGTGTTAATAGCAGTTATGTAGATGCAATTAAGCATCTTACCTATATATTTTCTATTTCTCTGAATAGCAGTCTGTTGCTCCAGCATAGTATGCTGGTTTTTATTTTCTTGTCAGGGGTAAGAATATAATACAGCCTGCTTGTAAGAACTCTGCACAAGCAATGGCCACACTCCAGTCCATTTCTTCTTCAATTATGCAGCTCTCAAGTTGGGAAAATAAATAACATAATTTAAAATAATAGTAAAATGGATTATTTTGTTCTTCTTAAAGACTTTGGAGAGAATATGTAGTAAAATGGGGCTAATAAGTCCACATACAAACCTCTTAGGATGAGTGACATGTTAGAACCCAAAGAAGAAGATCCATTTTTAGGACAGTCAGTCAGCCACACTTCACTTAGGTCAGTGCTGGCATGTTACAAATGGCAAACCTTGGATAATGTGGAGGAGAGAATGGTATACTTTACCCAGAAATAAGCATTCTTTTCACGTGTTGGCATTTTGAGTCATTCCTAATATAGTAAACTCAAAAAGAAAGATAGGAACCAAATAATCACAAGGACTGCATTTAGTTTGTAAAAGTTGGGTGGGGGAGAGAAAGCCGGTAGTTTCAAGTATGGGCAAATTTTGTTTAAATGATTACTTGGTTAGAAGTGTATATAGTTTAAACAGTTTGTTCTGAAGCTAATTTTGGTGTGAATTTTAGCAGTCACAGTAGTGTCCACTGTCTACCATAACATTGGTAATTTTGTGAGCATCTCAGCATTTGGGGTGGGCTAACAAAAACAGGATGCGTTTCAATACGGACAAGTGCAGGGTGCTGCACTTGGGCAGTAGTAACCAGCAGCACACTTATAAGATGGGAAACTCCCTTCTTGAGAGCATGGAGGCAGAAAGGGATCTTGGAGTCATCATTGACTCCAAGATGAACATGGGCCGACAGTGCATCCACAGGTGCATCTCAAGTAGGGCCAAGGAGGTGATCCTCCCCCTCTATGCGACACTGGTCAGGCCACAGCTGGAGTACTGTGTCCAGTTCTGGGCACCCCACTTCACGAGGGATTTGGACAACATTGAGAGGGTTCAGAGGAGGGCCACCCACATGATCTGGGGATAGCAGGACAGACCCTACAATGAGAGGCTATGGGACCTGAACCTGTTCAGCCTTCACAAGAGAAGGCTGAGGGGGGACCTGGTGACCGTCTATACACTCACTAGGGGGGACCAGAAGGGTTTGGGGGAGACCTTGTTTCCCCTAGCGCCCCCAGGGTTAACAAGGAATAACGGCCACAAGTTGTTGGAGAGTAGGTTTAGATTAGACATCTGTAAGAACTACTTCACAGTTAGGGTGGCTAGGATCTGGAACCAACTTCCAAGGGAAGTGGTGATGGCTCCTACCCTGGGGGTCTTTAAGAAGAGGCTTGATGCCTACCTGGCTGGGGTCATTTGAGCCCAGTTTTCCTCCTGCCCAGGCAGGGGGTCGGACTTGAAGATCTACTAGGTCTCTTCTGACCCTACTTCTATGAGTCTATGATTTTTTTGACAAAGGGAATAAATTATATTGTATTTTACTAGGAGTTATCCTTGATGCACTACTACAGTGTTTCATTTTTGAACCTGGATACACAATGAACACTGACATAAGAAACCCTGTGAATTACTAGTGACTTGTCACCAAAATGAGCTTTATTGATGCAGTTAATTTTTGACACTACTTGTTGCGAAGTCTAAATAATTTACACCTTAATTCAGTTAACAATATTTAATTCTCTTAGGTTCCTCAGGCTTTTTCAAAGTTGTCTTTAATACTGTCTCTTTGCCCATAAGCACTGCAGAGTTAATAAAGCTGTTTTTTACAACAGATTCTTAAGCACCATAAAACAGATCAAATCATGTTTTACTGTTTTTAGTTTGATCTTAGATTTACTTAAAATACCAGTTCATTCCCACTTCCAGATAGAAAGCAAATGAACTGAAGGTCTGTTCTTCACAGACTTCACTGCATGCTTGTTACAGATTTTCAAACATTGTTTACGTAAATAGCTCTATTACATCTTAGCATGTCAAAATTTATGGACTGATCTCAAGGACAAGGCAACAAAATGTATTTACAAATCTTCAATATCCACCACTTTCCATTCCCCACAAAAGATACCTTCCACCTCTCAAATATACTAGAAATTCCAAAACTGTGCTCTTTGCTTAAAGAAAAAAAGAATTCAAGAGATCAGTTGCAAGGTTGAGGTGAAGGGTTTCCTGTCAGCTATGAACAGTAATGAATGTTATGCTGAATATGGCTCCATACTTTGTTAGATGGTGAAGTTTCAAGCTATGAAACTGGAAGGTGAGGCGAACATTTCTGATTGTAGAGATGTAATGGAGACCAGAGATGATAACACATGATCAAGTTTGGGATAATGAAAGCCAGTATTTCCCAGGGAACAATAATCAGTAAATTATACACTAAGCGAATAGGGAAAATCTGGCAAGTAGTAATGCTTAATTTGCTGTGATTATAATGTGACCGTGAAACTTGCCAGTACAGTTTTGGACTGCAGGGGCATGTCATAGAGTAGGGGAGACATTCTTTATATGGCTTTTGTGTAACCAAACCAGGAACATTGTACATTCTGGCCACCTTGTTTATGTACATTCTCTCAGGAATATACTCACACTGTGTATCTTTGATTAGACCCTTATTAGCGGGATAAAAAAATTATATAGGTCAAGAAAATTATGTTGGTAGTTCCTTTTGTTATAGTCCCCTCTTGTCCCATCCTATCCCTCTTTCCTTTAAGAACAGGTATGGCATAGTATCTTTGTTTTTCTCTTATTTTTCTTTTTCCTTGTGAAGTCTCTTGAGCAACCAAGACTTTTATATGTAGTCTTGAGTGACAGATTCTTGCCTTATTTCTTGGTATATGTGGCCACAGTTGTTGTTGCTTTTCCATATTGGTAGGGTAGAAAAAGAGAATACTATAAACAAATAAAAAATTACCATCAGTGACAAATTTTTTGCTTATCCTCCCAGAGAGGAAGTGTGATTATGGGATGTAGCATAAGATCTTATCATGCACTACTGCTTACGGTGGGAGCGCGGGAGCAACATCCAGGGCTCCCCTGCCTCAGCAAATAGTAAGTTCCCACAGCTGAAAGTTCAGCAGCTGGCAGGACTTTCAGCCCTGACTGCACCCCACATGTGTAGTGCACCCTCCTGGCTAAGAGACAACAGCTATGGTCTCCCAGACACTGGTTCACAGGCTACATGTGCAAATTGAAGCTGTATAGAAACCAGCTATAAAGTTATTACACATTTTCCAGCAATAACTTTATAGTTGGTTGGACCTTTTTAAAGCGTCACAGTTAGTTTGCACATGTAACCAGTCTAAATTAATTGTGCAGTTAACCAGATCATTTCAAAACAGATGTAAGAAATCAAGAGGGTCATACAATGCCCCTTCTTGAGAACATTTAATATAAAGAACAGAGAGTCTTTGTATGCATGTGTAATTAATATTAGTATTAATTGTTGTAACTTTAGATCTTGGTCTCCCTAGAAAATCAAATTTTGCTCAAATTAGTGGTAAGCAGAAGTAGTCCTTTCTTATATTATGCTAAAGTAAATGCTATAGTGTCAATTATTTTTGTTCATTTACAAATCTAAGATACAGTCTGTGACTTCAGCAGTGTCTGGATTAATTTATATGGATTTAAAATGGGTCAAATGCATCAAAATAGGAGAAGTTACATCCTGTGCCCTTTAACATTATGTAACACTACTACCACATTTCATTTTTTTTAACATTATGTAATTTTGAAGATGGAACAGGGAGAAATGGAATAGCCATGCTTCGTTGTGTCTTCACGCTTCACTTAGAACAAATCCATTGAATAACCTTACGTGATATACTATAGTGCATCAGAAAAGGGAAACCTTTCTTAAAAAAAAAGACTTCTATCTTGTATTTTGCAAATAGTAACTAATACCCTAAGAAACCAGAGACCCACTTCACTTGGAATGTGTTTAGATATCACCTAAACCAGTGGTTCCCAACCTTTTTTCCCCACAACCCACTGCTACAGTGGCAGCCCAGGGGCAGAGGTGGGTGAGCTCCCAGCACAGGGCATGGCTCATCTTTTGTGTGCGGTGCTGCCAGCATTGCCCCTGCAACCCTCATTTGGGTCACAACCCAGGGTTGGGAACCACTGACCTAAAGTCTTCCTATTTTATTTTTTTTATTTCCTATGAGAATCTAGAACATAATGTGCCTAAGTTTCTCTCTCTCACCTGCTTAATATTCCTAATTGATTTTGCTAATGTGAATCTGTCCTGGTATACTCAGAATTATATATATCTGAATTGGCTAAAAAAAAAAAAAAATCAAGAACAGAATTGGAAGAAACTGAATTTTTTTGGAAGGATACTTACCACTTCCCAATAGCATATTCAGACTCTGCTGGTTCAGAAGAACAAGTAGGGTGATTGAGTTAAGTATCAAAGGTGGCAGTATCTCTCAAATTACTAATCCTTACAGAGAACGAGTATCTTGAATTATATCTGTACTAAATAGTTATCTAGTAATCTATTCCTAATCTGTAATCTAGTTTGAAAACTCATGGTGGTGAAATGTGGCCCCAAAAGTTTGGAAAAGAGCAGCTACAGGGCTAAAGAAGGGAAAAGGGGGGCCCAGGGAATTAAAGACTAACTTTGATACCTGAAATAATACTGAAAGGTATCATCAATTAATAAACTATAACAAGGTGATGATTAACAGCCAGTATGAATAAATCAAGCCTAACCAACATATTTTCCTTCTTTGACAAGGTTATAGGCTTTGTGGATGGGGAGAAAGAGTGATTGTATCCTAGGTGGGTAGATAACTAGCTAGATAGCCAAGCTCGAAGAATGGTAATCAGTGAGTCACTGTATCAAGTAGTGTTTTCCAGGGATCTGCCTTGGGTTCAGAACTGTTCAATATCTTCACCTGTGATTTTGAGGGCGGAATTTAAACGCACGTGTAATTGATTTATGGAAGGTAGCAGACACTGTAGAGGACAAAATTGATAAATTAGAAAAATGGTCTGAAATGTCAGGTGAACTATAATCAAGGCGAATACAAAACCACACATATAGAGCACCTACGTAAGCTGCAGTGCTATGGGATAGTATCTGGTAGTTATAGTGGATGGCAAGCTGAATATGAATTTAAGGGTAATGTTCTTACAAAAAAAAATGTATCTCAGGAACAAGTAAGCCTAGAGCCTAAGGAGAAGTCATGTGGACTGAGTCTTCTACTGAGTCTCATTCACTTCTGGTGAGGCTCCACCTGTTGCTGGTTTTGGGCACTGCTGTTCATGAAAGACCTGCAAGAAATGGGAAAGAGGCCAGTGGAGAGCAACAAAAATGATTAGTAGTCTAGGAAATGTGACATGAGAGAGAAATGGAATATTTAGTCAAGAAAATAATGTGATATGTCTTCAAAAAGAAGCATTTATGAAAGGAGGTGGTGATCAATTGTTTTCTGTATCCATAGGGAACAGGGCAAATAATAATGGATAAATAATAAATTACGAAAAGGGAGACTTACACTAGGTATTGGGAAGCACTTTGAAACCAACTTAGTTGAACACTAATGGATTATCAACCATAAATGTGGAATCTCAGTCACTGGGGCCAGGTAGAGACATTGCACTTTTACTGGTACAAATAATCAGAAACTGGTTTATATCCATTACAGAAGTTTCATGTGCACAGACTGGTTTAAAAATGGCAAAACCTGGTCTAAGATTTGTACTGCCTTCATACCCCACAAACAAAGAGCTAATGTGTGTCCTGTTTGTTACTCATCTAAACTACACTGCTTACAGAAAACCGCATAACTTGAATTGATTCTGCCTTGTGCTTTTTGAATGTCTGTCCCTGGCCTCAGAGTTTTAAAGTGCAGATTAGACAAATGTTTCCCTGAGATGGTTTAGGTAGGGATGATCCTGCCTTGAGCAGGGATTGAGCTAAGTGACCTTATGAGGTTCCTTCAGCCCTATTCTACAATTCTGTGGTGCAATAGTGTTTTTATAACAGGAAGGCTAAATGCTAGATTGACTTGGTACGAAGTTGATTTAATTTTTTCTACAGTGTTGTCTGACTTCCATTGAATTTTTTCATCAAGTTACCAGCATGTAAAGAGTTAAATCTTGTGGGGTATAGGGCTGTCATGATAAATAACAGACCATTGAATCTTTTCTTCTGGAGACAGTAATAATCATACTGCAAGATTAAGTTTAGTAATCATAGCGAGAGATGATGTTTTAGTGCAATGAAGGCCTGTGACAGTCGACATAATCCCATCACCATGTGCATGGGACTGTAGAATTTAATTTGCTTTTCATTTCTAAAGAGCTGTTTTAATCAATTTAAACTATATATTTGAGATGTTTAGATTTTGAATTAGAACTGAACTTGTCTAAAAATTTCAAATAATCTGTCTTTACTATAGCTGTATTACAGTACATTTATCTGGTCCAAAATATTTATAATATTAAAGAAGTCAAGTGCAAAACTACGTTCAACTATAAAATATCCGCATCAGAAAAAGAATAGCTATTTAGATTAAGCAAACACTGTAAAGCTAATCTTTTTTTTTTCCCCTGGCTATGCTTTGTTACTGATAGCCATGGTATCTTGGTAGTGTTAATCTCCACCCAGTCCATATGAACTTCAGGTTGAAGAATGTTCTTTCTAATTGGACACAAGGGGAAAAATATAAATATTTAGCTCAAATGTATAAAAGAATCAAACCTTTACATTAATCATTTTGACAAGATTGCTTAATGGATCTATACATACTTTAGAGTTCCTGTAAATATGAACTGAAACCTGATAAATCTGGATTTCAAAGACCATCACCCATTCCCACCCTCCCCCCGCTGTCCAATGAAGAATAGAAAGTTTTAGATATTAACATTATAAATGTTACAGTTATCTGCACCATTCTAAATGCCATATCTATTTTTAAAAGGAGAAAAATGAAGTTTGCTTTAATTTCAAATATTCTAATTTTTCCATGTCTTAATTTCTGTTTGGGTATAAGTTGAATTTGATCATAGGCTATATAAAGTATAATGCTTAAAATAGTCTTAATGTTGCTTTTCATTATTTGAAAATAATATGTGCCTTTCCTTTCAGAGACTAAGTAAATGCATTTAAATTAATACAGTACAGTTTCCAGGTTTATTTCTGTATTTTACAAGGGCCATTTTCCAGAGGGAGGATTAGGAGAAAAAGTTTGGCAAAACCATTATTTGTGTTCAGAAAAAAAAGTTTGTTTGCATTCCATTCCTGAAAAGACAGAAAATCAGGTGTAAATGGTGTGCAAAATGCCTTTTATTTGTGTTTTGAAATTCCTAAAGCACTCTTATTTCAGCAAAATAATTAATCATTCATGTAGATTTGTCTTAAACATGGTGATTGACCTGTTATTCATGTTGTTAAACTAAAACTTTTATCAGATGTACATTTTTTTTTTTTTAGGCTAAGATATAGATAATGTAGTTATAAATGTCATTAGTTTCTCTCAGAGTTATAACTTGCATTTCTGCTTCTGTACATTTGTATTACACTTTAAAGGTATGTTGATAGATTTGAGTAAATGTTTATGTAGAAATATAATTTTGCTTTTAATTTTTTCATACCTATTTTTACTACTAGGGGTAGCTACATGAAATGCTTAAATATATTGTGTCATGGGACACTTTACCTAAACCTCATTCGACAGGGTTTAGACAAAAAAAAATTTTTTTTAAATCTCTGCAGCCATTTAAAAATGTATGGGGGCTTAATACACATGATGGTGAGGCGATGCTGGAGTGTTTTAAGTAGAATGCCAGTGAACACGCGTACAGGAAACCCTCGCTATTCGTGGGCTCAGTATTCATGGTTTCAATATTTTCAAATGCCAAACCCGCATCTTGAATACACTTATAGGGAGGAGCTCCCGCCACTGCCAGGCTTCCACTGTTGCCAGCGCAGTAGTGTTCCCCGCACCCCGCTAGTCGCCGGGGACACTGCATTCATGAACGCAGTGCCGTATTCGCGGATTTCGCCATTCACAGGGATCTCAAAAACGTATCCCCTGTGAATGGTGAGGGTTGTCTGTATAGGCAGCCATAAGTCCTATAAGTAATTTTGATATTAGTTGATGTGCTTTGGGTGCAGAGATGAACAGAAAACATGTTTAAATAGAATAATTACAAAGATGATAAGGATTTATGCAGCAGATTTGATTATGACTGTACTTCTTCTAAAACAATGCATTTGAAAAACAATTCTTCCCTCATGCATCTGGTAAATTGTGATTCCTTGTGTTCTTGATCAACTTGCATTCATTAAAAAACCTAAATCCTCTTTAGTTCAGGTTCCTTTCCTTTTTTGTGTCCTTGTGACAAGGTCTTTAGCAGAATTCACAGCACTTCTGCTGTGTCCTTGAACTTGCAACCTGTGGGCTATCAACAGGGCACTGTAGTGCATGCTCCACCCCAGCTCCCCTTTATTTCAGGTGACTAAATATCATTTCTTTTAGTCTGTTGCCACTTCTCATAAATTTTTGAATATCTCATAATATATTTTTTTTGGGGGGGGGAGGGGTTAGAAAGCCCTAGCTCCTGGAGATGAACTTTAATTTTTTATGTTAATTTTTAGTGTAAAAAATGTTTTTAGCCCTCATGATTGCAGAGGAAAATTTGACAGTACTGAATAACTAAAGTTTCAAAAGCCAGAAGGTAAATAACTCCCCTACATCTATATTGTTTAAAATTTTGTATTTTTATAATCAGTGACTATTAGTATGTGACTCAGAATCTTTGAATATTTGGAACTGGCAAAAATGTATTCCATGAATTGAGTGTTACTTTCTAATCTTGCCATGTATGATCATCAGTTTCTCTGTAATCAGAGCAGTACTTATCCAGTGACCTTTTCATAAAAACCACTGTAGTTTACTTCAACCTTAATTTCTAAATGGAATTTGGACCTGGGTTATACTATGGGGTTCTTTGACCAGTGTGGCTACACTAATTGAAGTGATTAACCACTAATGTCCCTAGAAAGGCAAGATAAAAAGAAAAGCATATAGGTGCAAGTCTGGCATTCTTATGCACATTTTGATGCTATGACAACGTGAAATGTGTGGGTTAAACAGAGAACTTTACTGGGCTGGTTTTCTATGCTGCCATGCATGCTTGGCAGTTCTAGGATTTTAATTTTTAAAAAGTGAATCTCCAGTACTTTCAGCTGCATGAGGCAGAGGAGGAACTAACTAAACACTGTCTGTCTGAGTTTGAAAAAACGAAACAAATACTCTAAGAGACTTTTTTTTAAATTTTTTTTTTTTAACCTTAGAGGCCTAATTATAATTAAAATGTTAAATTCACTTAAGACAAAAGCACGCAAGACAGGGAAGGTAATCATATAAAATCTGCAGTTAGTCTTCATGATTTACAAACAATCCAGACTATTTAAGTTTTTAAGTAGTGCCAATTGTTAATATTTATTTTAATTCAGTATTTTTAACAGAATTTTGATTGAATGTGAATTATGTGCTCTTCCTACCCCATTAGCTTTCTGAAAATGTGGGTGTTAAACTAGATATTAGGATATAGTAAAATAAATGTCATCGTGTTACCATACTGTTACCTTTAGTATTCTGTCTTCTTACATGTGGCAGACAGTTCTTTTAATTGGGGTAATAACATCTCATAACTTTCAGAAAATGAGTGCTTATTCCTTTACTGGTCTTGTGTGTAAGTTTTGTATGTTTGTTTGTTGTTTTTTTTAGAGGATTAGTTACTATTTAAATTTTATTCACAAAGAAACTTAAACCAAAATAAGGATTTGGTGCATATTATTTGGACTTTGCAATTGCAGTAATATTACTAATGGTTACTGTAAACTGCCTTGGCTCCCCCCACTTCTCCCCCTTCCACATTGGATGGCAACATAATATTCCTTTTACACTTCTGTTCATTGTTGTTTAATGAATCAGCTGAGCAGTGGTGAGTTGGCAGAGGATAGTATGAAAATCTGCTGAAGTTGAATCTGCTGTTGCTGTTCTGGTTGCAGAGAGCAGCCAGGAGTGGAAGGTCCTGCAGGTGTTGGGGAAGGTCGCTTGAACGCCCAGCACAGCAAGAGATGCTGGTGGCTCCTCAGGGTGACTAGTGGAGTTCTCTGCTTTCCTGAAATTATCAGGAACAACACACTTGGCAAAATGGAGTAACAGTTGGGAAAGTATCAACAGCAAAGAGAAAAGGGGTGGTGGAGTGGGGTTTAAACAGCAAAGCCTGACAAGCAAATATCCGTTTAAAATTAAAACAAAAAAGTTTAAAAGCATAGATGGTATATCTTAGTTAAGGGGAAGAATTTGAAAACTTCTTTTAATAATTGTTTAAATTAATTCTTTAGAAACCTGTCTCTTCAGTTTCATAGCTTGTTTTCATATAACAAGATTTATGCAGTTTGATAGGGTTTATAATTAAATCATGGTTCCTGTACTTGCTGCTCTATATTTTTAGAGCTGGAGTACCTTCTATGTCAGTAGCTCTTGAGGGGTGGGAGGTAGAAACTCCTGCAGTAGTACTTCCCAAATACCTTGTGAAATATTTTTAGCACTCCCCAGCCACTTAAGATAACTTTTCTTGCTCTCCATTCCATTATTCTTCCAGTCTCATAAGAAAACTGTTAGGCCTGAACATCTCAATATCCTCTGTGATGTTCTTTAGAGCAGCTCGTCTGTCAGGGAAAGTTTTGTAGATACCCAAAATCTAGGCCAATTCTGTGCATGTGCTTTGTCTACAAAGGTCTTCAGAATATTAGCTGGGGTTATATACTTGCCAGAAATTTATTTTAAAACAAATTTTAAAATATATATGGGGCATGGATTTTATTTATGTTCAAAATGTTTTTTAAAACAATGCGGGTAGTATGCATATTTTTATGGTGCTCTGTATTGTCACTGTGGTATTATTCTAAGTGTGATTTTTTTTGTTTGTTTGTTTTTTGGGGTTTTTTTGGCCAAATTGTTAATTGTAAGAAAAGTTCACTAGGGAAGTGACCAGTATTTGGCCAAAGCTACTTGATATTTCTTACCTCTATACTTCTCAAAAGCCTAATCCATTTGATCCAACCTTCTATATGAGCGGGTGAAACTTCAGTCAAATTCATTTCTGTTCACCAAATAAAACTGGATGTAGGACCAAATGCATTGACTGTGTTATACCCGCAAAAGTGTGTTCTGTCTCTGCACTTTTTGCAGTCAATCAGGCTCCTTATTTACAACTAGCCAATTGCCTATCAGGAATGATGGAGGAGATAGAGCACCAGCACCACCTGCCAGGAGCAGGGAGTGGTGGGGAGTTTGCCCCACCATCCCTTCCATTCCCCTCAGCCTGAACCCCACACTGCCGCTGGCACCACCGCCTCCAGGGAACGGCTGGGGTGGGGCAAGACCAGCAGTGCCCTCTCCCCCCCTGCTTTGTCCGCGCTGTCATGGTGGCACTCCCCCATGCCGCCTCCTGTCCAGAATGGTCTTGGAGCACTCTGATTAGTTGTTTTAGTAACCGATCAGCCTGCTCCAGGGGTGTTACGAACAGACAGACAGACAGACAGACTAAGCCCTTTATTATATTAGAATGGGGGCTTGTAGCTGCATTCACTATAGAAAAGTCTGGCTGCAAGATGATTTGATTTAAATAGGCAGTTTTGTTCTTGTTTTGTGTTTGTATCTTTTCATTTATTTTTTCATAAGGGGAGATGCTTGTGGTTGATATAATGTAGTGTTACTTTTTATTAAACCTGAGGATTAATTAGTCTCTGTACATAATAAATCAGTTATTAAGCTTCTGTATGTTCATTCACATTCTTATTATGTTAGAAAATGGAATGGTGAATGTTGCACTTCTTCCCTAAATTTATTTTTACTTCATTTGTAAACCTGAATTTGGGTGCAAATTGGAATACAATTAAAAATGCCCAAAAAGAGAATTAAAAAATGTTTCATTAAATAAAATTATCGAAGGTACCTAATATAAGGAAAAGGTTAGTTGATGAACATATACTTTATTCTTAAAACTATTTTGTATTAAATAAAGGAAATCTGTATTGTTACAGTTTTTGATGGTGTTGGTTGTTTTGGGCCACTATGTTCTTCAGGGTTTTGGAACTAGAAAATTCCCTCAGCAACTTAATTTTAAAAAAAATTGTCTTGCTATCATGCTTTTGCCATTTCTCAATCAGTTTCTCAGTTTTAAATGTATTAGTCCTTGGATTTACCCAGTTGAACAAATTGAAATAAAGGATATACTCTCTTTTCACTCTCAAAACAGGCTAGTGCTATCTAAAGCTACAACAGACTCTCTGGTTCTATTGCTAACTAATGATTCACCAGTTTGGGTGATTTGACTTTTCCGATAACTTTAGCAGCAAACATGTTATAGCTAGGCTTTTGTATTAAAATTATTTTAGTAACTAAGGGTAAGTTTTAGACATTTTAGCCTACCAAATTTAATTTAAAAAAACCCTTAAATAAAATCATTTTCATTGTTATATCCAAAAGTAACCCAATCCAAAATCTTTTTTTATCTTTCTTGCTTGACTGTAGTAATGGAAACTTATGTAAAGTCAGGTGAACAGCAATGTTTTAAAATGGTAGGTGTATAATAAATTATCTTGTTAAGTCAGTCAAGCTATCTTGAAAATGGCTATAGCTGATGTTTACATAATAGCAATATTTCTAGTAATATAGCCCCCAAAACCCCAAAATGTTAAGTTTTGCAAATGTCTGATTATTAAAACTTTTGTCCTTTCAGTCATGACTAATAAATATTTAATCTTTTGAGGTATATAGGGTCAAAACATTTTGGTTGGTCTTGTTAGCCAGATACTGAAGCTAAATACAGTAAAATCTGTTATCCAGCATCCCTGGGGTAAGGGGATAGCTGGTTCTGGAAAAACTTTGGTTATCCTCCCCGCCCCCTCCTCACACCAGGTCAACCAGCCTGAAATTCCGGTTAGTAAAGTATTCTGGTTATTTAAATGCTGGATAGTGGAGATTTTGCTGTAGATTTGTTTTCCTTACCCATTCTGAATGGTGCACAAAAAATAAATACAACAAATATTTTAAAAGGTGTAAAGCTCTTTCTTTTAAATGAATTGAAAATGTTAATAAAGAAATCAGTTCATTATTATGCTTGGTAAGCACAAAGAATTAGGAATTATTATTTCCTTAACTACTTTTCTGAAGCATCTGATCTGGCTATTGTCAAAGGACACACTTCAGAATGAAGTCTAATCTGATCCAATATGGCAGTTAATCAGACCAGTTGTACTTCTTTCAGCTCTGTGGCTTACTTCAAGACCCTATGTAAAAAAAATAAATAAATAAATAAATAAATAAATAGAAATGAGTTCTTGAAACCTGATTTGGTTAGGAATATAAGCAGTTAGAGAACATAGGGATGAAACGAATTTCAATTTCCACAGCTATTTCCTGAGATTTCTTTCATGAATAATTGTATCAAGTCCTGATTTATCACAGAATAGCACTGCAGTAATCGTTTGTTTGTTTTTTTAAATGCTAGCAAACTCAAATTTTTGAATGCTGCATAGGAAAATGTTTTTAGAAAATTACTTCATAAACAGGTTTTTTCTGATATTGGTATGAAACGTGCAGTTCCTTCACTGACACCAGTAACCAATTTTTAAATTAAAAGGCCAATTCTGTCAATTTATTAATATAACAAAACTGCATTTCTTTGGTAAAGAAAATTCTCAGTAACTTGTAAGAGTTTGAGACTGTATGCATCATAGTGATAGTCAATAGATTTAAAAATAACATGATCCAGAATGATCATTGGATCAGCAAGTTTAGCCATTTGGATATCACAGGCTATAAAATTTCACCCATACTCTCTATATCTAGAGCTTAGGAACTCTTAGACTAAATACCTCATTCCTCAGCAAGCTAAACAGTGCATCACATGTATGAGAGCATTGCCATGGATGTGTGCATATAGATTTGCAAAGCAAAAGGGACAGCACTTTTAAAAAAGCTCAGTAATATTTAAGCTTGATGGTTTAAGCTTCTCTCTCATGGTACAATCACTTACTCTAGATATCTTCAGAAAACATCTGGACGCTCACCTTGCTGAGGTCATCTGACCCCAGCAGTCTTTCCTGCCCCCCAGCGCAGTGGGGCTGGACCCGATGATCTTGAAAGGTCCCTTCCAGCCCCTAACATCTAAGAATCTATGAACATTTCTTGAGTTGTCATCTTAAAGTAGGCCTATAACATCCTTAGTGCTTTTTCTGTAATCAGAATGTCCTTTTTAGTGTTTAAACATTTTTCTACACAGTATCTCTATCCCTTGGAGCTTTCAAAAGCGGCTAGACAGACACTAGGCTGCAATGTTTTAGTTGAGGATGGTCCTGCCTTCGGTGGAGGGATGGACTAGATGACCTTGTGGAGTTTTTTCCAGCCCTACTTCTGTGTGATTTGTATGTAAAGAAGTAAAGTTTAGTAGTTTGACTCATTTTCTTATAACAATTTGAATTATTTTGCTGTGTAAAAACTCATTCATATCTACAGAAAACTGGTCCTTAATGATTTGCAAAGAATAACACAATGTATAGAAAGCACTTTGTAAGTGATGTTAATCTGGCAGTGCATTTTGAAAAGGAAAGTAGAGAAGAATTAAGTAATTTAAATAATTCTGAGACTGAAACGTGAATGTTGGGAGGGTCCGAATCAATCTTATTCATGACCCTAAAGGTGATTTACGTGTCCAGTAAATGTATAGCTTCCCTTCACCATCAAAATACTAAAATCCACATGCTGTGGAACAGGGTTGGGCAATTATTTGGGCCTGTGGGTCACACAGGAAGTTTTACTGAGCTGTTGTGGACCAGATCAGCACCCCA
>NW_005842587.1:668157-675229 GCF_000455745.1 Alligator sinensis
ATGTGGAATGGGGCCACAGGCAGGCTGGGAGCAGTGTTTAGGAGTGGGACAGGCGGGCAAGACCAGGATCACAGGGTGGTAGCAGCACAGAGCTGGGGCAGAGCCATGATCTGCTACCTATACGCCCCTGCAGGTTCCATGGGCAGAGGTGTGCAGGGAGTGGATTGCAGCTCAGTCCTGCCCTGCACTGTCACTGCCCCATGATCCTGGGGTCTCTGTGGAGGCCAGCCGGGAGCCATGCAGGCAGGGCACTTGGCTGGGCATGCGGGCAGGGAGCTGTGTTTAGGTCCAGGATCTTGGGGCAGTGACAATATGGGGCTGGGGCAAAGCTATGATCCACTCTCTGCATGTCCCTGGTTGCAGAACCCCCACCCATGGGGCCTTGTGGGCATTGGGTAGTGGCTCTGCCCTGGGTCCTGGCCCCACACTGTTACTACCCTGAGAATCTGGTATCTCCTCGGCCCCGGACACCTGTCTCACTCCCAGACAGCACCCTCTGCTAGTCCATGGCCCCATCCCAGCTGCCTGGCCAAGCGCCCTGCCTGTGTGGGTCCTGCCCCTGGCAGAGGGTGCAGGGCAGATGGCCCACAGTGCCCGGGCAGTGGGGATGGACCCTGCATCAGCTGCTACCACCACTGGGATTCCGGCTGCTGTGCCCTACTGCACACCCAGGGGCAGCAGGACCAGCTGCATGCACCACGGCCTGGGCTGCCTCATGCCTGGGCCAGGAGGGACCAAGGGACCCATCGCAGGCCAGACAAAATCACTCAGTAGTCCATATCTGGCCCATGGACCATATTTTGCTCACCCTTGTTGTATGAACTAGTTAAGCTAGTGTGAGGTAACCACAAAATTGACCATAGGTGGTCTTACTAGGCTGCTCTCTGAGCACATTTGATGTAGTTGTTGTCGTCAAAGAGCACTGTATGAAATAATGGCTAGTGTGTACAATAAAAATGAAAACTTGAAACTCAGAAGGGCAAAGGTTGCTGAAATATAAAACAATATGAAGTCATTATGTAACATCAAGCACTATTTTTGTAAGTTGACTGGTTTCATAGTTGGTAGGGTCGGAAGGGACCTGAGGAGATCATCTAGTCCGACCCCCTGCCGTGGCAGGAAAGAGTACTGGAGTCAAATGACCCCAGCCAGATGTCCGTCCAGCCTCCTTTTAAAAACCCCAGGGTAGGAGCCAGCACCACTTCTTTTGGAAGTTGGTTCCAGGTCCTAGCCGCCCTGACAGTGAAATAGCGCTTCCTAATGTCTAGCCTGAAACTACCCTCTGCTAGCTTGTGTCCATTGTTTCTTGTAACTCCCGGGATTGCTTGGGGGAACAGGGATTCTCCCAATGCCTGCTGGTCCCCCTTGACTAGTTTGTAGACTGCCACAAGATCCCCTCTCAGCCTTCTCTTTTGGAGGCTGAACAGGTTCAGGTCCCTCAGCCTCTCCTTGTAGGGCCTGCCCTGCTACCCCCTGATCATGCGGGTGGCCCTCCTTTGGACCCTCTCCATATTGGCCACATCCCTCCTGAAGTGCGGTGCCCAGAACTGGACATAGTACTCCAGCTGCGGCCCTACCAGTGTCGCATAGAGGGGGAGGATCACCTCCTTGGACCTGCTTGAGATGCATATGTGGATGCACGACAAGGTATGGTTGGCCTTCCTGACTGCGTCCCCACACTTGGCCCATATTCATTGTGGCATCAATGATGACTCCAAGATCCTTTTCTGTCTCAACACTGGCGAGAAGGGAGTTCCCCAGCCTGTAGGTGTGCCGCTGGTTCTTCCTCCCCAGGTGCATTACCCTGCACTTGTCAGTGTTGCACCCCATCCTGTTCTCTTCGTCCCACCCCTGTAACCTGTCTAACCTGTTTAAGAATACATGAAAAGGACAAAGGATAACCAAAAGATGTATAATACAGAAATGTGCACACTTTAACTTCACAGTAAATTAATGCAAATATAGGTTTTTAGTCATGACCTGTCAAATACAGACACCTAGCCTGGAACACAAAACACGCATGTTCTTTTATTTTGAACTCCATAATAAAAGTAAATGTGACTTTCACATTTAAATGGAAAGTAATAACAAATCAGTAGATGTAGATGCTTAATTGATTAAAATAAATGAGCACAAATGATTTCTCCTTAGTTAATTGACTTTTGATAAGTCGTTTTTAATTTTCTAGGAAGGACTTGTATAGACAGATAAATGGCATTTAAGAATTTGTAGGAGGCATCCTCCTTATGAACATAATTTTTTTTCATTTTTTCCAAATCTTATTATGCATTCTCTTAGTTAAATACTGTGCTCAAATATTTCTGAGCTTGGGAAAATCTGGTATGCGTGTTGAAATCATACGTAACACAATTTGACAACTGCTTTACTTGTTCATATTTTTAAAAATTCAGTGTCTGCTGGTGTGATAACGCTGCACGTGGAGTTTGGGAGGGGGAGGGTGCCTTTTTTTATTATTATTTAGTACTGTAGATATGCTTATGGTGTTTTATCTTCTTCGGCAATCCATCACAGTCAAGGATGATTACCTTCTATGATTGTCTTACCTGTGTGTCCGAAGACGGCTGATGAGGCCTATCCGAGATTGACAGACTCTGCTGCAGCATGGACATATGTTTCCGTGGGGGTTGGGTGGTGCTGGATTCTTGACTTTGTCTGCAACACGCTGTTTCTGCTGCGCTTGCTTTATATGTTTTATAGATGTATAAAACTATTCCCAGACCAAAAAACAAAAAACAACTCCTCCTTAAGATAGAACTGAGTACTTAACAGAAGAGTATGGTTAAGGCATCCAACTAGCCCTAGTATAGCCTTCTGTTGAGACACACACCATTACCAATTTGATTAAATGTATCTCTTTAAGACCTTACTTACTCTCAATATCAGTATTGATGTTATTAACAGCCTGCCTATGCCACTGGCTTGTGGCTGCTCCTTGGCTGCAGAAAGGCTAAGGGGCATCACCCTAACAAACACACCCTTGCTGAGCCATTAGGCAGTCAGCAACAGTTCTTTTCTGTTTCTTTGTGGCAGAAGCTACCACCACTGAGGCCCTGAACATAGAATCGTAGAAAGTTAACATCATAGAAAATTAACATCTGGACTCAGTCTGGCCTTTGGATTCTGTCTCAGTGGTCTAAATGGGGGAAAGGGGTGGGTCTTGGGCATCCTCCACTTCTCCACAGTCTTGCTTAGGCATATTCATCAAAAGTCTTGGTGTAATCGTCACAGGACTCCATACAAGCAGATTCATCAGGCACCTGACTAGACCTGTTATACATACACCCTGATCCAAAGGATCAATGGTTACCTACCTTAATAAGCAAATAATTCAATTGTATATTAAGTCAGATTCACCAGTACATTTTGACTAGTTCTTGTTGATAAAAAGAGCTGTAAACTAACCTTAACTGGCTACTGTACTCTGGGTTGCTGTAGTGTCTCAATTAAACTGCTCTTAAAAGATGGATGACAAATTTTAAGACAGATGCTGCATACCTTAAAAACATTAGAAAATCTGCATGTAGATTCTTGTACATAAAATTTTCAATTTTTTTTAAGTAGTCACATTTTTAGATAGAAAATAGTTCATAGATCAAGTTCATTGACAAAAAGGTCAGTAATTTAAGGTAAAAATTACTAAACAAAATTATTCAAAAGCCAAGCGTTACAGACCCTGGTAATTTAAAATAAAGGTGAAATGAGAAGTGTGTTGAACAACCCACAGTCACTAAGATAAAAAAAAATGTGCCCAAGCCACCTTAATTCAGCCTTGCATGATGATGCAAGAGGAGGGAAATATGGAGGAAGAATACAATAATATATTCTAGAAGTTAGTTTAATTTGCAACCACAAACAGTATTAAATGACTTGATCATTGCTACTATATGACATCACTGTATTGCTATAATTAAGATTGTCTGTGTTGGTTAAGATAGATGATAACCTATCTTGTCCACTGGATTTCAAAACTGTAGCTATCTGGCCTGATTGTTCTGGTAATTAATTGTATCAAATATCTAATTCAATATTTATGAATTGTATCAGTTTAAGAAGTACTTCATTTTACATGGCATGACATAAGAACACAAATGTAATGGTACCCAGAGCCATCAGTCAGTAATTTTTTTACTTAGATTGAGATGTCCTTGTGAGACCTTAATACTGTGGTATATTTACAGAACTTTGGAAAGGAAAATTGAGACAAAGAATACATTTCCTGAATGAAAATTCATCACTGGGTATCAATCAGCTTATAGTTTAAAGAAGAAAAAGCCAGCTGTCCCTTAGCTGTCTTTGCTCTTCAACTTGAACTAAAAGAGTGCTTGACGCACATTGCTTAGTACATCTTGTTTGTACAGGAACAAGATCTGATCACCAGAAGAAAAAGGGGACAGATAGTCAACATGTTTATTATAGGTGCTCCTGAGGCAAAATTTAAGTTCTATTCTCTCTCAATCTTTTTCTGCTAAATTTCAGTTTAAATAATTTTTGTAAAATTCAGCCTTTTACACTTAAGTTTTTTGTTATAAATATTATATTTTAAATAAAAAGTTAGCTGTTAGCTTTCAGTTTCAGATTCATGAGTAAGATTTCCTCCCTTCCTTATGAATTTAAAGTTCCTGTCTTTCAGGACATTGCATCCCCCACCTTATATAGCTCACTTTCTCCTATAGCATTTGTGCCTTCTGCATTCTGTTCATGCATTTAAAACTTAGGGCCTCCTTGCACTAGGTATTTACTGGGAACAGTTTTTAAATAAATGTGCGTTATGCTTCCTTAACTTATTCTAAATTTTTGTTAAAGTATATCCTGTTTCTTCCATTGTTAATGGAACCTTTTATTACTGGTTTAATAACCATTTGTCGTTCTGTTTTTATAATGCTGAATTGTTGCATCTATGTTGTCCATAGTAAGTTCTTTGGATCATAGGTCTGTTGTTTGCTTTTAAGGATCATAAGGCATAGAGCTTGCTGGGAATATGAAAATGAATTAATATGAAAATGCAGCTTGCAGGTCTGCACTTAAGGCTGAACTGAGTTTTATACTTCAGAGCAGGGATTCAAACTTTGATAAAAGAAAAAAAATAGGGCATTCTTTCCAAAATTACAGCACTTAATTTTTTAAAACAGAATGTACCTTCTGAGGGATCGCAAATTAACCTGATGATTTTTGTTAAAGTTAACTTAAAAAAAAGTTCCCTTTAGAATTTTTCATCTACATCCTGGATTATTTTAGTAGAATAATGGACCTTTTAAATTATGCATATAATTGAAACTTTGGGAAGGAACACAAAATATAGACCAGCTCAAATGCAGTTCAAACCTGGAGACAGATATACAAGCCTATTAACCAGTTTAAGTCGAGTACTTTTTTGACCTGGTTCACTGAGGTGTGGGGTCCACAACATGTGTGACACAGATCTAGTCAGTCCTTTAAGTATTCCTCCCCCGCCACCAACCACTGTGTTGCTCTGCTTTATAACCAGAATTCTGTTGCTCCCTCATTTTTACCCTTTTGTTGGCATTTATTATCAATGCTCCCTTGCACTGCTGGTTCAATAAAAGCTGCATTTCCAATAACCATCAACGTTCCAAATACATACTGAACCATGCTACCCACTAGAAGGGTGCTTGCGCTCAAAAGCTTGCGGATAAAAAATTTTTCAAAAATCTCATTGGTCTCAAACTAGGCCACCTCTACCACAAGTTCTGATGCCATTTGCCTCCTGACCAAAATGGCTACAACTTGAATACCTGACAGATTACGCAATTTGTCATGTTTGCTCCAAAGTTTGAGTATCTTAAAATTTCTCTCCTCCTGTCTTCCTCACTGGGCCTATACCTGTTCTACCAGGGACACACAATTGTGTTTAGGATAAGGCAAACCGTACTTGTCTGCTTTTCTTGACCTAACTGTGCTAGGTACTTGTACATTTGGTGTTACAACAGTATTTCAACTGAGAATGCATAAAGCTTCCATTGGGACTTTCCCTTTTCTACTGTCTCAGAGTTACAAGGTACAAAAAGTAATTACTTACATTTATATACTTTAAAAAGCTGAATTTTTTACCCAACAGTTTCCTATGGAAACCTACTTCAATGAAACAACAATTTTCCTCTGGAAATGTTTCTAGGTTTCAAATTGAGAACAAGAATAAACAAACATAAATAATGCTGCAAATAATCAAATGCTTTCTTGAACAGAAATATTAAAATAATTTTAAGCTGTTGATTTCTTATGCAAAATCTTCTAACCTCTCTTGAACATGCAGTGAGATGCTATACTGAACTATTAATGACAGCTATACTTCTGCTGCAGAGAACCCTAAGAAGAGCTAACATGAGCACAATTGTAAATGTTTTAATAAGTCAAAAGATGTCCAATGTAATTTTTAGAACATCTGATCACAAAATTAATTATATTTATATTTAAGTATGATACAACATAAAAGGATTTCAAAGACTGTCAGCTATGGGAGTGAAGTTTCTAAAATATGGTCACGGACACCTACTGTGCTGCTCTGCTTAACTTGTAGCTCTTCTATAAGATATACCGCAGATATATATTTTTAAACAAAATGAAACAAAACCCACAGCCATTTGAGAAAATATCCTTTACATGATTAAGAATGTATGCTATTCACAGTCAAATTTATAGCATTGAAAAGAGGTAGAGTGATCACCTCAGAATTTCCAAATAAAAACTAACAAGCAATGACAATATACAAACAACATTACAAGCATAACGAACAAGATTAGCCTTAAGTGTTTGCAGTTCCAGTCTAGATTAGAAAATGAAAAAAAAAAACCACATTTTTTGTTCTCCCTGACTCTCGTGTTACTGTAGGGCAGAAATAAGGTGGTTTGGATCCAGTAGCCATGCGTTTTTCATAATGCAGCTTATTTGCATTTTGATTTGTAGCGTAACTCTAATTTCCTGCATTTTTAATGCTTATTTTTGGAGTGGTTATAATGCCTTTGATCTTTTTACCCTTCTATTACTGACAGATTATTCAACTCCAGTTTCATGTAGTTTTTTATCCGGGATTCCC
>NW_005842587.1:675260-698056 GCF_000455745.1 Alligator sinensis
TCCCCTACACTATGCATTAAAATGTCATCTTTTCTGAGGACAGGTGCCTTCACTTCCAGTGGAAATATATTTTCAAAGAAGCCAGTTCTTTGTAGCCTATTCATAAGAATACAGAGGGCGTGGACACATGCAACAACTGAATTGTTTCCTAATGTCACTGACTGGGAACTGGTTCACAATCATGTGTGAGGTGCTGCAGCTCTGATATCAGGGGCTGGAAGTGTCCACCCGGCCCAGAATCAGCATTCTTCACAGTGGGCGAGTAGATGGGATTGTTAGCACCCATGCTTTAGGGGCCTTAAGGAGTGGCTGACCTATGGCTGTGTGTGTTCTTATTTATCTGCTTTTCCTTCTCTTCGGAGCATGAGTTCAATAGCCTGCACTCAGCCAAATTCTGCACTACAGTTACTTGACTTTGGGGTACTCAGGTAGGGGGAGCAGGCGGAGGTAAGGTTGAATGCTTGGAGTCGCATGTTTTAATCGTAGGAGAGTTGAAGGTGTGATAAAATCACCTTCAACTCTCCTATGAAATATGAACTTTCATTTCTACATAGAAGAACTTTTACAATCTTTTCTCCTATGCCTAAAGAAGGGTGCTTGTGCTCGAAAGCTTGCAAAGAAAGATTTTTTTTCGGAACTGTCTAGTTGGTCTAATAAAAGATATCACCTCGACCACAAGTTCTGATAGATAATCTGTGGAATTCCATAGATGGCTCTATAGGTAGTTTCCCTTGGCCACAGAAATGAGAAGCAAGCTGCAGCATTACAGGATTGGATTTTAAGTATTAATTCAATTACAAATCACTATCTCCTGAAAATGAAGATTATGTTTAAAGATGGCCAGATTCTGTTCTGAGTTGAAAAATAAGAGGTATTAAAAGCCTGTCATTTATGGCCAAACGCAACAGCTACATAAATCAAGATGAGCTGCAGGAATTTAAAACTGGCTAGTCAGTGTTCAGGACTGTTATCTTTTATCTCATTAGCTGGCTTTTGCTTTAGAAATGCCAGTTAGTTTATAGAAATTTGCTAACCATGAAAATTGTAAAACTACTGCTAAATATGAAAATGTAAAGTCTCTTTACTGTTTACCTCTCCCTTGGTCCCACCATAAACATTGAGTATGCTAGTAGATATACACGTGGAGTGTGTTTGTATATGAATTTGTGGATTTAACTCCTTTTCTGTATTTGTATTTTCAGCATTGTGTTTGTATTGTCAGAGATGTTTAAATGTGGCAGAGCCAACAAAGTGTACTTAAAACTCTCCACCAGTGGCTATTTGGTTTTTTGATTGTGTTGTCTTAAAAAAAATGTTGTTTTGCTCTCCTTTCAAAAGTATTTACATGTTGACCGTTTTGTTGACTGTTTTACTGCATGTCTAGGGAGAGGGTCCCAAGACAGGAAGTGTCAGATTTTTTTTGCAGTTAAACTTCTGTGAATAGAAAATGACCAAAAGGACTGTCTTAGCTGTACTAAATGTTTTTGTCTTTACTTGCATTCAGTTCAAAACAAGCTTCAGACTGTGTTTTCCACCATATCTTACACAGCAACAAGACACTTAGCTGTTTATAGAAGAGTCAAGTTGTCCTGACATTTTGAAAGAATGCTTAACTCTCTAGAACGCTTGATTCTCAGTCAAGGTACCGCGGCACCCTGGATGTTTTCAGATGCTTTCAAGGGTGCCATGAGGTGCTATGCAGTGTTAGCAGAGTTAGGTATGAAAGTATGATTCACTAGGTAAACCCAGAGTTTTCAAATAGGAATCCATAACGTTAAAAACATCCTATTTCCTTGTAGTCTTAGAGATCTTTACAATAGAAGAATGCCTTTATTTTTCTGTAGTCAAAAAACAAGTAAAAAATAAGAACTAGAGTTTTTCAAAGGATGTCTTGAGTCTTAAAGGGTTGGGAATTACTGCTCTAGAAGCACAAAAACCCAGGACAGCAAGTTGTAGCTCCCCACCAGCTCTATATCATTAGACTAAACCAGGGAAGCAAAGTTTGATGCCCAAAGGCCTGCCAAGGTCATTGAATGTTGTACCAGGTTCTTTCCTACCCATGCTCCCTATAACCTTCTTTGACTATTTCAGTTCTATATCTTAAATCCTCAGTTTTTCTTTAATGTGTTTACTGCATCTTGTATTTTTATGCAGTACTTAATTTTAATTTTCTTCTTTTCTTTACAAAGAATTCTTATATGCAGCTATGCTCGGTTCTCAACTTCACTAGATATGCGGTTGTTATGAAAGTACCTGCAAAGTCTAGTAGCCATTTTGGTGTTGAATAAAATTTATAGTTTTATGCTCAGGGAAATGAATGTGCCATTTTTTAATGAAAAATAATACTATATTTCTTTCAGCATTGCAAATGTGTTGGCAAGTGAACTTCACTTATCTTAATTATGTTATTTGAAACAGAGTTGTGTCCTGACTTTAGCTATTGACATTTCAGATACTGTGGGGGAAGGGTATGCTATATGGGTTAGGATGTGCTGATTCATCAGTAAACACTTCTGCACAAACCAGCCACATAAGAGCATCCATATGAGTGAACTGCATAAGTCTTCAGTTCCACTGAGTTGCACATTGACCACAAAACTCCTCCGAGTCATTAGTGATGTGGTTCTTCAGTACTGAAGCACAGACCTGTATTCTATTTCTGTGGGAATCTTTAGTTGGTACAATATCCTTTGAAATCTAAAATGCAGTAGAAGCTCTCTGTAGATTCATTAGTGTTCTGCTAACCACCAGGACACATCAGAGGATTTGCAATTAGGGGACAGATCTAGAAAGATCTTCTCGTTTACTATTGTAAAAAGAAACCATTGGGTGACCCAGCCAGCCAATCCAACAGTCTGTTGCTATGACTAGCTTTTCCTGATAAAAGCTCCTCCCCAAAACTAGGAACAGACATTCAAAAAGCCTGAGCCAGAATTGATTCAATCTTTGCAGATTAGTTTAAACTGTAAAGCTTGAACTGATTTAGAGGTGGATAGACATTTGCTTTTCATTCCAGAAATGCAGGCACATGCCTGCAGTGGCTCAAGCTAGAAGCTGGGGAGTGCTAGAGCAGCCCTCCCTCCCCTTCTACTGCGCTGAGCTGAAGGGGGAGGGGTGGCTGTAGCCAGGCTATGGCAGGATGCTCTGATTGGGGATGGGTTTAAACCCCTACCCTGACCTGCACTGTCTCAGGCTCCCCCACTGCTCAAGGAGTGGGAGTGTTGCCAGCCCCAGGCTAGCACACTGAAGCGAAGGGGGGGGGGGAGTGCAGGGCATGCATCTGTTGATGATACTGAGCTTTTCAATCTCCCTCTCCCTATCTGAAAAGTTGATGGCTGCAAACCAGCAGGGGAGGCTGATAAAACCAGTGTTATCAGCCCATCAGCAAAATAAAGCTTCTCTCATTAGTTCAAACTCTTCTTGATCAACTTTTTCCAAGGAAGAAACAGAGACATTACCTGTTGATTAGCTCCAAAAAGTACTAAGTAGACAATGTCCTATTTGCCTTTGTCCTGTCTCCCACAGAATGGACCGTAGCGAGCATGTGGCATGTTAGCTAATGCTGAGAGGTGTATGTGTAAGGCAGAGGAGGGGGGAATCCCCGCTTGACCAGGGAGTGGTGAGGGGAAATGGGGGAGCAGGACGAAGCCAGGCAGACTCCACTGTGCCTGCAGTCTGCTGGAGCTGCAGCGAGGGAGCAGAGGGGTGGGGTCAGCCCTGCCAGGCTGGAGCAGAGATCAGAGCCCCGCCCAGAGTTGCAAAGCATCTGGGATGCTGGGGGACTCTGATTAAACTTAGACCAGGAAGGGATCTGGGACAGATATTGCACAAACCGGTTTCAGCCATTTTCAAACTGGTTTATGTGCATTTAACATCTGTTCTGTTACTGGTTTAAACCACTCTCTGATCACCTAAACCAGTTTTATGTGTAATGTATGTCCCTAGCCCAAGAGCGAATGCCTCACAAACTGACTTATGGCAGAATGATGCCATTGACATCCACTGCCCTGTGGTTTCACACCAGAAATTAAGACCACTGTACATTATGTACACTTATCTGTAACAAAACATTTTTGTTCTCATTCCATGTATTAAATAAGGTATATTAAAAAGAAAATTACCCAAAAAATAAACTTAACACTGTTTTGTAATAAAACTGGGTTTTACTCCATTTTGGCATATAAATGTCACGTTGAGATTATTTGTTTTTAATGATTGCATGTAATAAATTGCAACATTTGAAAGCATACCAAGGGCAGCTCTCCACTCAGCTGTTGAAAGAGCCCTTTTATTAGGGACTGATTATTTGGAGGCTCTATAGTTTTATGCTCAGGGAAATGAATGTGCCATTTTTTAATGAAAAATAATACTATATTTCTTTCAGCATTGCACTGATTTCAAACCCCCCCCCCCCCAAAAGAGGGGGGGATGACTTTCATTGTTCCAGATACTTAGAATGATAGTGAAAATGGGGAGGAGGGATTGTTTTTGCCATCCTCTTATCACACTCCACAGTCTCAGGTTTAGGTTTCTACTGTGCTAGACAAGGGTTTAGCTGATAACTGGTCTTTGCGCTCCATTATCAAGGGGAACAGCTGCGGAAGGGAGAGCAGGGAAGCAAGTCAATAAAACGTGTTTCCTGATGATTCAACTAGTGGTTACAAATGACAGAAATCTTCCTCGCTTACAAAACAAAAGGAAAAACCCACTTGAGAAGCAGTTGATGCAGTAACAAGAGCTGTAAATACATCAAATAAAATTTGTAAAACCTGAGACAATTCCAATGAAAAAATAAGACTTCAACAGTCGCATTAAATTACACTGAATATATTACCCTGTATCGTATCCTATAGTATTTTTATGTAGTGTCTTGATCTATAACTTAGATTATAATACATTATAAAATAGTGATAATGGGAAATAAGCCCTTTTCATGAAATAGAATAATGGAAAATGAAAGTGAAAGAGTCAGTGGAATCTCAGTAGTCAAAATGTATTATTTCCTGGTTGGATGATCTACTTAGTGTTAACAGGAGTATCCTCTCAACAATACTAAGGCATTTGGTTCTGGAAGTTTTTGCACACTTGTTTTTGTTTTATTTCTTTAGTTTGCAGTTTTGAACTCCAGGATTGTCTTTGCAGTAATGGAACCTCCCTTGGATAAAGCTGTAATGTGAGAGTGCATCCCCCTCATGTACGAAAAGGTGTTGCTACTGTTTTCAACCATGCACAACCATTTTAATCTGAATGGGAAATCTGTCTAGGGACCCAAAGTACAGTAATTAGCAGTCTCTTCAGAGTGTCAGAGCAGAATTACCATTGTAATGGTTTAGCTGGAGGATAAAAGGATTGAATTTGGGTCTGCCTGCCTGCCAAACTAAATGAGTTGCCATGGGAATTTTCAAATGTAAGAGGCGTTTACTTAAAGCAATTTGGCGGGTTTGAATAAACTCATAAATTATGGGTTTTAGAGAAGAGATCCCTGCTTTCTCTGGCATAGGCTGAACAGCAAAGAAGCCTGTTAGAAAGCTGCTTACATTCTTAATGAGAATAAGTTGATCCATGCTCCCGTGCAGGCTATCAGCTTATTAAGGCTAAACTGTTTCTGCTAAATACAGTACAGTAAGCACATTTCAAGACACAGAGTTTGCAACAAATCCCTGGAGTAAAAAACAAAATCTGATTGCTCTAAACATAAATTGAATTTCCTCTGCTGGATTAGATCTACTTTCAAGTAATGCTATTAAAAAATGGTTCTTCATATTGTTTCAATAAACATTAACCTGCTATTGATTTTTAACTTTCCTCTGTGCACGTAATATTTATTATGACACTTGTCAAATCTCCCTCTGAAGGGGAGGAGGGCATTGAAGGTTTCTTTTAAAAACAAATAAGGTGCTTTGGCCCTTCAAACTGGTTTCTTCGGGTTACATGTAAATGCTTTCAGAGCTCAGGCTTGCTTTCGATCTGAAGGGAGTTGGGCTTTGACCTGCTGACTTGTTTGTCAGCACCAACACTTTTGAAATGTGAGAAGATGGACTCAGTGCTTTCACAAATGCCTAAAGTGATGAACATCACTTATGCTTGTTTAACCTTCAGTTGTGCTCAAGAAGTCAGCTGTAGCAATAAGAGCCTGATACACCGGTGTTTTGCACGAGCTTTCAGAAGCATAGATTTAAATTAAGGGTTTTCTTCCTAGCCATAGCTAGGTAATAAAGTAAATAAGGTTTACAAATATCTATATATAGATATCTGCACACATGTGGGCACGTATGCACACACAGTTTATTTGTAATGCTAAACAAAAAAATGAAACACCTATTTTAAAGATGCAGGGGTATTTTGTGATCTCAGATTTCGAGATAAACATTTCCATTCGCTTACTGCTTTGAAGACCAAGTGCGTACTTTTCTTCAAAATTATTTAAATTATATTACAAAAGGTTACGTTTAACAATCTGCCTCAGTGATGAGGCTGAACCTATCATTTTATAATGAATCAAGATTCTATGGATGCTGTAACAGCAGCTTTAGGTAAAGGCACTTAAACTATGCTTAAGATGCCTTAAGTTGCGCTTAAGACCAGCTTTTGATAAAGGCATTTAAGTTATGATTAAGACTCTTTGGCTAAACCTCATTTCAATGATAGTGCTCCTGTAAATTAACAAAAGATAAATAGTAAATAAACTATACAAATACTAAATTTTCCTCTCATTAACATTTATATTGTGCTGATGATTCATTAGTTGAACAGATGCTGGGTTCTGACAAATTCCTAAACTGTTACTAATGATGCAGCTGAAATTCTTCTTGGGAGCCTTAGGGAACTGTTTGCCATGAAACTTTTGAACCATCTCCCAGGAAGTCAGATGAAGATGAGATAATCACTTACCATTACTCAGAATTTTAGCACTTAATTTAAAGCCAGTTTAAAAGACATTGTTTTTTTTTTATATTACATACTGGTGTGCTAGAACATATTTTAGAAATACTCTAAGTACCTTATTTTCACCATAGTTTTTTTATCTTGCCATGATTTCTGGTATTTGTCAATGGAAGAAGAGAGCCCAGATTAAAATAAGGAATTGTGGTAAGGAGGGTTCAGGAGCGTCCTTATGGATATATTAATTGTGCACATTGGATTACAGGAAGGATGGAGGAGAGTTATGAAATGTTCAAAAGAGGTAACAATAATAAAGTGTTTCAGAAGCTTGAAATAAAATGCAAATAAGGTTCTTTTTTTGAGATGGGAATTTAGGAAACACATGGAAAAGTGCTTTTTTATACAGAAAAGGTGAGATGTGAGAAAACTGTTGAATATAATATTGTATTCAATTGAGTGAACAATTTTAAGGACTACTAACATTTTACAATTATTTAGTGAAGCCATTGTTGACTAAAGTACAGAAGTAGGAGTCAAAAGGACCTGGGAGTTTGAGCGGTTTTGTTTCTTTTTTTTCCCCATCCCAACACTGCAGTTCTTACGACTTTGGAGTAGTCAGTTATGCTCTCTACCTACATCAGGGTTGCGCAGTAATTTCCGCTGGAGGGCCACTTAATGAGTTTTGGGGACCTGTCGAGGGCCAATCTCTCATGTTCACTCTCTGTCTCCCTCTCCCGCCCTCCCCTTTTCTCTTCTCTTTCTCCCTCTCGCCTCCCCTCCTCTTGGTCCCTCTTCCAATCTTTCCCTCCCTCCCCCTTTCTCCAGGACCCGGCTGAAACTAGTTTGTCAGGAGCCCTGACACAGCTGTAGACCCACATGGAGACTTCTGTCCGGATCCACAGCTGAGTGTTGGGGCTCCTGGTGGAACTACAGCTTTGGCTGGGTCCTGGAGGGAAAAACAGGGAGGGAAGGTGCAAGAGAGACAGAGAGAAGAGAACAGACAGAGATGCTGTTACCTGCCCAGTTTGGCAACAGCTCCCGCCTGGGTCCATGGCTGATACTGCTGGCAGGCTCCAGGTCGGGGCTCTGGGCAGGAGCTTTCATAGTGTTAGGAGAGCAATGGGTCAGCTGTGGATACTGTCAGCAGGTTCTGCATCAGGGCTCCTGAGCCTGCCCATGGTGTCCACGTCTGACACTGCCATCCACCTACTGTGGCGGAAGCCCTGCCTGGGTCCACAGCTGATGCCTTATGCTGCCGGATGGAAGCAGTCCTGCCTGCCCACCTGTCACCACACACCAGCCAGAGCCGCCGACCACCTTTGGGCCAGATCCAGTGACTTGGCAGCCTTCCACCTGTGGGCTGTATCAAATCTGTTGGCAGGCCAAATCCAGCGCACAGGCCATATTTTGACCATCCCTGACCTACATCAACAGTAGAGTTAAGGATGCTTGGTTACAGCTCTCACATTACTGCTAAGAAAACCAAACAGTTAAATGTTCATTTTGCGTTATTGTAGTGGAAGGTGCAAACAAATACATCTTGTAGTTTGGGGTTTTTAAATCACAAGGGATTCGATAACCCTTGAAACTGTTCATAAACTATCTCAAATATGACCTTCTCTCAGGAGAGTGGAAGCAGCCTTCAGAATGCAGCATGATAGTGGATAGGTTAGAGAGAGAAATTATGTCCTAGGGCACAAAAACAAACCCTTTGACCCAAGAGAAATGCCCTGGTTGCTTCATTAGTCACATAAAGCAAAGCAGGGTTTATGGGTCTTTTTTTAGTTCTTACCTAAAAACTATTTTACATTAAAATGCAATGGACTCAAGTTATATGCTGTAGCTCAGACGGATGAAGAACTGATAGAGCTTTGTTAAGAATGGGGTCTATAGTTCCATGTAGTCTATCATAACAGGGTGGATATTTTTTCTAGACATTTCCAAATGGGAATAGACATGAATTTTTATTTAAATTTTAGGTTTGGAGATGAAGCTGATTGGCCATCAGAAGAAAATATTAATTTGGTAGTTGAATGAAATTTGAATACATTTTTCTCTTAAAATATTACCATTCACATTTTACTCTTCTCCTGCAATGTCCTTTTGATGCCTGCCTATTTCTCTTAAAGTATCTTTTCCCTGTCTGTCTTCTTTCCTTAGTACCTGTCTTTTCTGACCTCTGCTTCTCAGGCCCGTAGAGCACTGCACTAATACGTTAGGCTGATTCCTGTTCTGAAGTTGGCACGTGGCATACTCCAATGTGGTGTTTTATTTATTTATTTATGTGTATATGTATATGTTTTTGCATTAAATTCACCTACAAGAGTCAACTGTAGCAAGTAATCTGGTGTGGCCAAGGAACAAGCATTTTAGTTTTGTGCTTTATTTTACTCTAGATCATTCATTTGTAATGAGCAAGAACCTAAAGGCTGTAATCTGGAATTGGTACAGTCTGTAAGCTAGGTGGCTAGCTAATGGAAGTATGCTGATGAAAAAACAAATGGTTGGGGGAAGGGGTTTGGAATATACTGTAACACCACCTAAGTTTTTTGTGTAGGTTAGGTGTATTTTCACTTTAGCCCTCCATTTTCCAAAGCAGTATTAACTGGCAGTGTTTCGTAGACATCAGAGAAGAAACCAATCCTGGGGTAGGAGTCAAAGAATAACTAAGTGCTTGTCTCCCTGGTTACACTTGGGAAAGTTAAGGGGAATCAATTAAAGGTGTAAAGTCAGTATACATATATTAAAGCACATTAAACCCAGAATGGATATTGTCATTCAGGAATAAAGTGACTTTAGTTCATTTTATTTTTCTCCTGGATGAGATCATTGACAGGAGGCTTTAGACTGCCTTAAACTTATATACATTGGCTTCAGACCTTTAGTTGATTTGTGCTAATCTACCTTTGGGGCCAAGAGTAGGTCTTGCTTTTCTTTGTCTCTTCAGGGGTGGGAGGCATTCAGATATTCTCCCTTGCCATACAATCATTATGTGGAAGGTGTTTGTTATAAAAGGAAACTAATGGACAATAAAGATTGGTAGCATTAGCCAGTGATTCTCAACCAGGGTGATGCTGCTGCTTCATTTTTTTTCTGCCACCTCTTGTTGTGACTTGATGCTTTATTAATCATAAAATCCCACTTGGGCCACTATCTTTCTGTTGCTTACTTTATAGAAATAAATACGTAATATAGTTTTACCTCTATAAAAAATTATATGCATAATAAAGAAGTGTACTCCCTCAGCCTAACAAAAAATATTCAAAATAAAGAAGTGTACTCCTTCATCATGTATCTGCATGATCTTGACAGCTTCCAGAATCAGGAGATTGAGAAGAGCTGAGCAATTTAATTTATTTTGCAGAAAAGGTAGCTTAAGCTGCTTATGCATAGATGAGTAACTTGTCAACTAGTGCATAAAATGCATTGCAACCAACCTCTGAAACTCTCAGGCAACTGCAAGACAATTTTTTCAGCTTTGAGGACAACAGCCACTATGTAGGAAAAGTAAGGTCGCTTAACAAAGAATACGCTGCATTTGAAAGCTTGTCTAAGTCTATCCCAACCAGACAGTTGGTCCAGTAGAATATAACAACCACAAAAATCCTTGCCTCTTGCAAAGTGTTAAGTAAAACTTTGTTGTAAGATTTGATCCATGGGGCTTTTGGGGGATGTTGGGGTTTGGCAGTGTGAAATATGCAGATTTCAATAACAAAATAGAAACTTAGCAGTCTTAGTTAGCAGTTGCTTCTGTACCAAAATAAACTTTTAGGTGTAACGTGAAATCCGATACATTATGTACGAGCTGCTAAATCAAGGGTATGAAACCCCACAGGACAGGTGAGCATCCCTGAGCCAGTCTGTGGATGAAACTGGGACCAGCCCACTGTGGAGCAGCCACAACACTGATCCAGCCTGTGCTCAACGTGCGCCAGTCCCCACATTTGCGATGGAATGCACGCTCCCTGTGTGCATGGGCTGGACCCAGCACTGCAACCAGAATAGGAGTTTGGTGTGGGGCACTGCATGCAGCCTACACCTTGGACCCCTTTTGCTACATGCATCACTGTGTCAAGCTTGCACCGCAGGTACTGCATGCCCCATGATGGTTTCAGAGGCCATGTACACAGCGAACCCCAGGGTTGGCGCATCTATCCACAGTGTGCAGGGCTGGACCAGCTGCATGCAGTATTAAGCTGTCATGGGGCATGTATTCAATGCAACATCGTACTGACAGGCCCAGTGTGCTGGCTTTACGCCCAGAGTGGCACCTTATGGCGCACATGCCCCATGTTTACCTCTTATGTCACATGCAGCATGTGCCAGCTGGTTCACCCTGTGCGCCATATGAAGTAGGCACTAGCCCTGGTCCTGGTCCTGGTCCCGCGGCAAGTTTTTCACTTGGCATGTAGAACTGGAAGGCAGGACAATGGGCCATTATTTCAAAAAAACTACCATGTACTTTCTGAGTTTTGGGAAGGAAAATCAGGCATGAAGAACTTAACATTTCACAATACGTAGCTTTACATAATTTTTAAATATACTAATGTTACTTTTTGTTCCTTCTTAAGACTTTTCTGTAATATTTCTATCTAAGCATTTCCATTTTCTGTTCAAATTGGTTTCTCAAAGACATTCTATAGATTAGTGTTTAGTATTTTGTTATTAAATATTACTTCTTAATTAACTATCACAGAACAACCCAGAATATTATGTATTCCAGGTCTGTGAGAAGACATGGAACCTCTCCCCAAGAATTGCAATTTAAAAAAACTATTTAAAAAAGATAAAAGTTAGCAAATGGAATAACATTGGTAGCAGGTTTAGTCAGTGCATGCATTAGTTTAGTTTTTCAGTTTATTTTTTACCCTATATTCATTTTATCAGTCATTTTAATTTATACTTATTTTGTATCTTTTTTGCCTGTTTCCACATACTTGTTTCACTTAATTTAACAGACCTTTCCCCTTTGACCACTAAATAGCTGCTTTTTGTCCTACAGCTCATGCCAATGTCCCGTCCCATCCCCTCTTCTCCTCTCCTCTTCTCTCTTCTCTTCCTCTATGTATGTTAATAAGAAGCTTAAAGCACCAAATTCCTGTCCTTTTACAAAATGCCAGTTCCCCAGTACCACCACACCTTCCCTACCGCAAAACTTTTCTCAGGAATCTCCTTAATCCTACTGGTTAGTAGTCTACAATGAGCAGGCATCTTCACATATTATCTTCAAGGAAGTTCTCAGGTGTGTACAGTCTGTTACTAGAGAAAGTCTTGGCTCTGAGGGAAGTGTTCTACCAGCTACTTAAAGCCTTGGCCTCACAAGATCACTTTGAGTTGAACTTTTGAAGTTTTGTTTTGGGGGAAGAAAGTAAACCATGCTCCCTGCCTGCATCACTGTAATTGTTCTGATACAGGCCCTGTTGAATATTGAAGACATTCAAGTCTGTTTCAAGGATAGGATGGAAGGGGGATAAACCCAGCCCGAGTATTTCACCTTTTATAGTTTCCAAAAAGCATTCTTAATTTTTCAGAGTAGAAGCTTATTTTAAAGGCCTTGTTTAATAGCATAACCTATCACTTTGTAAATTGTTAATACAGTTAAACCAATCAAACATTTACTGCCTAGTATAAGATTATGGGAATTAAAGCTTTTTTTTTAAAAACATACCTTGAAAAGTTTTCAAAGGAAGTACATTTACCAAAATATACTAACTCTACAGCTGTCTGGAATTTTTGTATTTATTTGCTAAACATGCATGTTTTACTATGGCAGAGTAACTATTTCTATTCAGAGAAGCCCCTGCATACCTCATGGGAACTGTAATTTGGATGCTTTGTGATCCCAGACTCGTCTGGTATATTAGAGTAGGTATCCCTGGCCACAGTGAATGGTGGAAGATGCAGTCTTGGTGTTAAACTTTTCCCAAAGGGATAAATGACAGTATGTAGTGTCAAGACTGCAACTCTCAAGAGTTCCATTTTTCAGGTGATTAGCTGGAAGGTCATGATTAACCACAGAAAGTTAGACCCTTTCACAACAATTCTAATCCACCATACATTTTTTTTTTTTTTGCAATGTCAAATCTGTTTTATGTATAAAATTTGAAAACCATGATTCAAACAGAGAAAATGCCTATCTAATTCTGGCTCTCTTTTGTATGACCAGATGAGTCAGTTTTCAGCATGTCTTACTTTGCCATGTTGTAATAATCTGAATGTTTGTTGAAATTGCAATTTTTAACTGGATTAAATATAGCTGTATATATTACCATTCATAGGCAGCCACACATTCAAAATAGTAGTATTCAGCTTATAAGAAATGATTGTTTCTCATTCAGTTGTCACAAAGGGTTACTTCATGACAACATAGCCACAGGTTATAGCTCCGTTTGAAAATAACGGAATGTAGTCGGCGAGTCACATGAGTGTGTAGTTATCTCGCTCTTTCAAGAAGGAGCACTCATCAAAGGCCCTTTGTTTACAGTCTCAGCTAGGCAGTTCTGAGTTCTCACTACTTTCTCTGGAAAATAATCATTGGCTAGTCTGTTAAGAGCTGAAAAGAAAGCTCAATAAATAGCAAAGAAAGCCTTCTCCCTGGCAACACAGTGCCTTGAGCAGCTTGAGCCTTCAAATAGAAGGTCATATGATTGACATATTTGTCCCCTAAAGAGAGTGCGCACAATTCTTTTCTTCAGTTCTCTGTATTTTTAAACGGAGTGAATGCAGGTTTTAGCCAGCTGTAAGATGAGCTGTGACTAGTCAGTTGAAATAGTACCACCATCTCATTCTGGTATTCATAAACTCTTAGAGGGCAGCAAAATGCTGGAGAAAAATAGGCCACGCTCATTTACAGTGTTCTATATAGGAGTGTATTGTAATATTTAAATGGTAGTAAATTCCTACAATTACAATTTGAGCACCAGCCCTATATGCATCATGAGCTGTATCTGTTCAATAGAGTATCATAGAGGTTGAATGTTGTTGTTCTAAGAAGCCAGAGGTAAATGTGGATTTTTCAGCATTCTTCACATATTAATACCTGTCCAGAATTATTTAAAGTATGTTATGATAAAGGCACAGTTCTTTTAACTCTCAAATGTATAGCGATCCTAAGAGATCTAGAAATTTAAAATTAAAATGAGTTACTTTTTGTGACCCACTTGTCTATTGATCATGGTTTCATACAAATATATAGAGTTAAAGCTTCATCCAGTCTTGATCAAAGTACTATTTTCCGTTTGTCCATTTAAGCACTGCACTTCTTAGCATTAAAGTGTTTTGTGAGGAGGTAATATCACGACAATATCAGCCAGCCCCCTTTTGAGATATTAAAAAGAATTAAATATTTTTAAACAATTGTAAACGAAAGGAAAATAGATAGTAATGCAGACATAAATATCCAAATATCCTTTTATCATTGCATTTTTCCTTACTTCCTTACACTTTTTGTCCATGCTGTATGGAGGATTGCAACAGTATCTGTAAGAAAGAATACATTATGCATGCTAATTATACAGGACAATACCCGACTCCCCTAAAATATTGACATATTTCACAAGTTACTTTGCCTAGATTTTTGTTCCAGACCAGAAGATAATTTATTACTAGAAACAACTTTCTATTAGGAATGGTTAGGTTTAGTTGATCTTGTCTTGGTATAGTATATGAGGTATAAACTAAATGGTCCCTGAATGTTTCTTTCTTCTCTTATTTTCTGGCATGTCAGCTATATTAGCTTATTCCAAATTTAAGTCAGAAATGATCTTTTCCTAAATGAAACCATCTCTAGTTAAAGATTGAAAGTAATTAATTGATACTTTTGCGAAGATTATTCAGACCTCAGGTTTAGACGCAACAGCGAATGCTACATTTAATGTAAAATGTATGGAAGCAAGTATTTTCAAAAAGTTATTCATTTAATCTTAATTCTCTATCGTCTAGCTGCTTTTGTCTTGTGTAGTGATACAGAATTATCCTTCTTTCCAGGGTGGCTAATCTGCAGTAGGAATAAAATATCTTTCTTGTTTCATTATTTTTCCCCCTGTTTGGAGAGTAAAAGAAATCACAAGTATATTAGGCACATTTTGATACCCATTTAGAATAAATCATTGCCTTGAAAAATTGGTTACATTCCAGTACCAGACTGGGAATCAAAGGCTCTATTAATACACAAGAGCAGTAGCACAGCCAAAAACGGCAACATTCACTGGTATTGGCATATGTAATATTTGCATCAGAAATTACTTGTTTAAATAGTGAACTGAAGAATTGTTAATTAATCGCTGTACCGATTGTCTTGTTGCACCAAAGAGAAGTTTTATCTCTGGATATACCAGGCTCTTCAATAAAAGATTTTAAGAAGACAAAAATAAAAAGGGATATGGCAAATAGGCCAGAATTAACTTGCCTGCAGATATGTAACTGAACTGTGCCAACAGCTTTGATTGCAAGTGTTGGGGTTAGGTGGTGAAATTAACTTGCTTTTAATTTTGTCTTTTTCATATTCGGGGTGAACTGTTTTTGTCTTTTTAACTTAATATGAGTTCCCTTTCTTTCCCCCATCATCACACAATCACCCAGAAGTCTAGTACAATTCATAGACTACTCAAAGGAAGCCCAAGATTGAAATAACTGGTACTACAGGTCAGGCTTGAAATCTGTTGTATTCAGGTTATCATCAGAGGTAGTTAGCCATATTAGTCTGAAGTTAGATGGAAGGCAGGCAGAATGGCACCTTTATAGACTAACTGGTGGTTGTGCTGGTAGACCTGTTTATGGGAAATCTGTATCTTGAGCCTATTATGTAATTTATATTGTACCTCACTCAGTCTGGCTATTAGTCTTTCTTCATTTTTCAAACTAAATGCGTACACCCCTCCCCCTCCTCCCCCCAAAACATATTTTGAAACACCCGAAATATTTAAATATAAACTCAGGTTTAACTTCGGAGATTTCCAGCTGTGCTCTTGAACTAATTAGTTTCTCCAGTACTGATACTATTTATCTTTAACTCTTTTGGATAGTCGGGGGGGGATTTAAATTTAAATTGGGAACTATGTAAATACCAATTTTTCTATCCCATGTCAAAGAAAAAAAGAAAAGAAATTTGGCATTCTGTCCATGTATTATATGAAATATGCTTTTTGTTTTGTCACCTTTTCAGAATCATGATCCATAAACCCTTTAACGTAAATCTTTAACTATGAATTATGTGGCTTTTGAAAGTTTTGAGTCGGGCAGAAGATGAGTTAGATTTGCATCTTATAGCTCATGAAAGCTTGTGCTATATATCTCTCTGACTTAGTTTAGTCCATAAGATGCAAATCTACCCTGCTGCCTGCCTTACTTCAGAGTAATATGGTGCTTGCGTTTTTTCTCTCTCTCTCTCTCTCTTTCTGCTCTTTGAAGATGTTGCCACCAAGCTTATTAACATCATTAAGACATACAAAAAACTGGAACTCTTGGTTCCAAAACGATACACTTTATTAGACCAACTGGGAAATCACAAGAAAACTGTCCTTTTCTGCGATTTCTTGTGATTTCCCAGTTGGTCTAATAAAAGGTATCGTTTTGGAACCAAGAGTTCTAGTTTTTGTGTCTTTTTGTCTCAGACTAACATGGCTACCAAGTACACCCCTTAACATCATTAAGGAATTCATGATAGGGGAAAGGAGACTAATTTGCTGAGAAATTACATGGATACAGAGGCATGCTATGGGTGCTATGTTATGTTGGACCAACTATGTAGTTAAGATAAAATTAGACAAACTTTTGAATGCAAGACATTCTTCATCAGGTCTCTGATCACAGGACCTCTCACATAATTTCTAGACCATCGCAACATCACTCTTACACTGCTGTAACATGGCAGGTACTGAAATCAGCAGCTTTCAATGAAAAATCCAGACTCTAAAGAAGAAAGAAGCCAGAGTAAACAGCAACATCTTTGTCACAAGCCTGTGCAAGAAACTGAAATCATCTCAAAGGGGACTCACCTGCAACTCTCTAGCTAATGCACACATTTCCATATATGCAACACAACTATGCAGGCCTGTGATAAGAGATCTGATGAAGAATACCTTGCATTCACAGCTTGTATAATTTTTATTCCAACTACATGGTTTAATAAAAGATATCACACTACCCTAAGAAATCTTTGCCCCTCACATAATTTCTGAGCCATCCCAGCTGTATCATCACTCTTGCACTATAGATGCAGAGCAAATTGTGGAATAAATGCTGCCAAGTGTGGAGTGAGAGAGAAAGAGAGTAGCAGTCTTACCATGAAGGGGCATATTTCTATTCACGATAGGAACTATGCAGTTTAAAGAGGAGCCTTTAATTTTCTACAGTGTGTTGAGGGAATGTCAGGATACAAAACATATCTCCATAAGGTCACATAGTCTGCTGTAAGTGATTTATCTGCAGATGCATTCTGGTGGTGCCTGAGCAGTTAATGCTGAGGCTAAATCCTAGGTTCCAGTGATGCTATATTTCAGTTAGCGTATAAAAATGTGCTTCACAATGTTTTTCTGTGTCTTATCTTGCTGCTCTTGTTGCAGAAACAGGGAGGGGAAAAAGGACTCTTGAAAACATTGCTGCTAGGCTAAGTATAATGATTAAATGGGAATATGTCAGATAGGGTGATGGGAAATGTAAGACGATATGCTGCCTTTTTTCCCCTAGTGTATCTTTAACATTATGACCAACAAATTTGTCAAGTGAAACAGCACAGTCCTCTTTGCATATCATTTGAACTGAGAATTTGCTTTGAAGAAGATAAGCAGGCTGTGTTGCCCAGAAGAAATAATGATGCTAATTTATCTTTGCCTGTCTACCTAGGCATAGTAGTGTGTGCATCAGTGCTGAAAAGGAAATAGAGAAATAACTGAGCCATACCTTGTGCCTATTCAGTGCAGTCCGGTTTATAGTACTTGGAGCTTTTCAATGTATGGCTAATTTTGAAGTATTTATTTTTTGTTAAGCTTCAAAGTTTAGAAAAGCATTGGGAGATCCAGAGAGGTGGTAGAAGCTTTAAGTGGGTAAACAAACGCTTGTCAGTAAAAGCTAAATCTATTAGAGCAGTTTGTCAGAATAAGTATACTAATGTAGCTATACTGGTGAATCCTTTCTAGTATAGACACGGCCATATTGAATTTCTTCCTATAACACTACAATCAATAAATATCACATTCACTTCATTGTAGCTGAATGTATGTGGATTGCTGATTGTCCTCATACACAGATCTGTTTATTTTCTGGGTTTCAAAACTAGTTTTAAAAATTCTAAATTTAACCATCAAACTTCGATTCTTCTGTGCGTGGAAATAACAAAAAATAAATGCTATGAAGTATTTGCCTTTTTTATTCAAGTAGTTAAAAATCAAAGGTTAAGAAAAACTCTTCCTGTTAAATACCATCCAGGAATAAAAGGTACTTGATGAAATCTGATGTTGCGGTAGTGGATAATAGATGAATCTATGCTCTAAACAGATGAGTACTCAAACCGAGATCCCTGAAAAGAACTTTTCTCTTATGTCTTACATTGCATATACTTTTGCTTGTTTTATAGTCAGACTCTCTCACTGTTTAGATGCTGTGGATGTAAAGGATATGGTCCACAAAGCCTGTCATCCAGCCCAGTGCTGCCCATGGGTCTCAGTTGACCCACATGCCATATGCAATGCACACTGGAGCAGCCCACAATGTGTGAGGCTGGTTTAGGATGCACACTCTGTGGTGCCAGTCCAGGTCTGGTCTGCGGGCTCTATTGGGCTTGCAGGGCTGGCCCCGCACCATTTGTCTGAGCTGCAAGACCGTGCGAGTTTGACATGCGTTGCAAGAACTGTAAGAGTACAACAAAAACTCTGGAACTATACAATGAAGGCAGTAGTTCTTTCAGCTGTAAAATGTATTTTTGATGTGTATATATTTTAACTTCAATACTTCCAGTACCTTTTAGCCCATTGTCTTTTACAGGTTCCATATTCATGGCTGAAATTTGAATTTTAGAAAAGTGTGTATGTCTAGGCATCTGTAGTATATTGTGTATGACTTTATTTCTTTATAAATTATGAATGGATGGTTTTTGTCCCTGAATGGAAACATTCATGTGTAAAGGATTTTTGACTGGCGCATAGTATATCTGAAATACTTACTGATCTACAAGTGAACTGGAATGGAATGTTTTTCTTTGTCAACCAGATAAAAGCATTCCACAGCATGTTGTGTCAAAAAAGAAGTTCATAGTGCAGGTCTATGAAGCTGCAGCTGTTAGCCCACTATAGCAGTTGGGGGCCAAAGGAAAGGAGGATGACAGGCCTCTCAAGTCTGGGCGGGCCTGCTGGATTAAGAAGATAAACTCAGTATCAGCAAAATACTTTTCTTGCTGCTACAATATTTTAACCAAGCTTCATGATATTTAAAAAAATAAAAATCTACAAGTGACATTCTCAGCATCTTATGTTCATACATCTGAGCAATTTGCTAAATGGCACAGAAATGCATTTTGAACGGCAGTGAATGCATTCTTCCTCATTTCTTGCATGCGTCTTTGTAGAGAGAGCTAAAAGATATGTGTATTAAAGTGAAAGTAGCATGCGTATGTTAGCTGTGAATGAATGATTGTGGAGGCCTGCAGGCCACATACAGCCGCTGGGTTCCCTGTCCAGGTGCTGCTCCCCATCTTTGCTCTCCAGCTACTGTTGCTAGAGTCCCTAGGCTACTCCTCCCTCCTGCAACCTCTGCTGCCTGCTCATCCCCCTAGGGCAGAGCAGAGTGGTGTGGCTGTCGGGGCTGAGGAAGCCCATGACCAGGAAGCTTGAAGAAACCTGGGAACTTTGCACAGCACGTGTGGCTCAAAAGGCTTGCACAGCAAAGGAAACGGGTGCGGGGGGAAAATTGTGGCTGAGGAAGTGCAAGCAGGGTAGGGGCTTTGTGGTGCTGCATGCAGCCCAAATGACATGCACCAGGGTGTGTGTAGCCCCTGTACCACATCACTGGGGGTTCTGTGGCCCCTGGCCACTTAGAAGTTGGACAGCCCTGTTCCAGGGAAAAGTTCAGCATTTTTTATGCTGATCAGTGTTAGTGTTCCATAGGGACAAGTTTTGTGATGTTCTATCCAATATGCTTATGCCATTATTTAACGAGCTATTTCTATCTGCAGATTTCAGTAAAGTTAAATTTTATGGAGGAGATGCCCTGTCCCAAACAGAAGTGGAGAAACAGCACGTTACATGCACAGTTAAACAGTATTAGTTGCAAAGGCTAGTTGAATGGGTGCTTTGAAATGAGAGATGGAATGGGAAGCTAAAGTATTGCAGTGCTGGGAGAATAAACTTCAATGAGCTAGAAGTGCTGGGGCAGGCAAAATGATAGGCTGTATGGAGAGTGGTTAGAACAAGAATTCCTATAGAGAGAGAGAGAGAGAGTGTTGCTGGAGGTTGATTGGGAGTTGAAGGACTATTTGCTGGTTTCCTGAGACTAATGGGATATGTGGAGTGAGCCTGCTGCAGTTGGTTGGGGAAAAAGTGAGCAAGTCTATGGCCTCACTTTATGTAACTGCTTATCCCTACTGCTTCCGGCTGCCACTCTTTCTTCCCACCTGCTCCTTCCTTACCATGATCCTGGAGGAGTGGCAAGAAGAAAGAAGACTCTTGGTCGTCTTGGTAGATGCCACGCTGCATGAGCTGCATATGGTAGACCATGATCCTGGAGGAGTGGCAGGAAGAAAGAAGACTCTTGGTTGTCTTAGTAGATGCCACGCTACATGAGCTGCATATGGTAGAAAGACAAAGCTTTATGCAATGCCTGCAGCCTGCCCAATGCTCAGCTGGATGCAGCAGAATCCAGCTGAAATCCAGCAATGTGACAAGGCTGCATGAGTATAGTATAAGATTAATGACACCAGGAAGCCTTGTCTGTCAATCAAATACAAAATGCCATCACCTAAATAAGATTTGCTTGTATACCTGTAAACATGTGTAAAGTTGGTATTTTATGTCTCCATGGATATTTATAAAATTCAGAATTTTTCTTATTGATGTAAGTCAAAATCTTTTCCCTGCTCTAACAAAAGCATTGCACAACACATTTTAAGGAATTTAAGGCCAAAAATTAATCAGTTTTACATTGTAATAAGTACCTCAGCTTTATTTTGGATTTATAAATAAAATATATTATGGCCTTGATGTTTTTCATTCTGGTTTACAAATAACATTACAAGATATACCTCAACATTCTAAACACATGGTAAAGTCATGTAGGAAGGTTAAAAGATTAGTTAACATTAACAGTATTTTGGTCTGAAATTTTAGTTCTCTGTCTCAAGCTCTTCCTTACTTCACATCTCCTGAATTATTAGATCATTTGTTCTTATGCCTTGTGACTTCATAACACAAATAAAAATATCCTACACCATGAATACAGTTTAATGATTGACATAGGGCATCCAGGGTAAAATACTTTTGGTTTTATTTATTACAGGGTCTAAAATAATAACGATACTTCAGCTCATATGGTGGTTTAGTTTGAAACCCACACAGTTTAATAAGATAAAAGGCAGTTACTTGATCCCTTTCTCTACAACCTTCACACAAAAGGTTGACTCTTGATTTGGCAGATTCACTTGGTAGATTCAGTGTTGCATGAAACAGAAACAGATAATCCACTTCTTCCAGGAACCTGCATAGGATATATTTAAAAATAAATATAAGTTGAAAGTGCTTACATTAATGGTCTGAGAGACCACACATTTAATAGAGAAGGTGGTGCATTTTTAAGGCTTCTCTGTTTCAATACATTTTTTCAGTCCACTGAAATTAATAATTCTTTGGTAACTCTCTATGGAGGGATGTGCCTTTGTGTGTGTACTGTGTACATACATTAATTTCTGTAGAACACTTGTTTGTCACAACAAAATTAAGCACCAGTTTCAGACATGTCCCCAATGTTATCTGGTTTTTAACACCCAGTTCTGAGATTACAAAGTCAAAATGATAAATTTTCCCTGAAATATATGGTTTAGTGATATTTAGTACTTTTCTTCCTTAGTTTTATGAATATTTCTCTAAAATATTATAAAAATCCTCTGGCTCTTGTGGACATTTATATTTTAACATTGAATAGGAAAAGGGAATGTCACAAGTCCATTAAACTTCTTCTTTCAGGTAGTATAATTTTCTCCAAAAAAAATTGCAGCTGGTTTTCATTGCTGGTATCTGCATGCAAGTAGATTTTTGTAAATTTAAACAAAAACCATGAGTTTGGCAAGCATAAAAAATAAAAGTACATTGAGGGGAAACATGGTAAAGATATGTACAATAAAATGGCATAGAGAAGGTAGTTCAGACATGGCCAGTGTAGACGTTCTTATAGAATGAAGAGGAGTGATCAATTAAAGCCAAATAATAGAAAATTTTCTAAAATAAGTAGATAATGCAGTCAACTGCTATCCTTTGGAATTCACCACAATAAAATTATAATTGAGGCAAGGACAACCTCAGAGGTATCTGAGTGCCTTACACCCATTAGTTTCAAGGGGAGATGTGTGCCTGCATAATTCTGAAGATACCCTATGAGGTTACTAGACTTCAAGAAAAGATTGGGCATTGGTAAGGATAACAAGAATACCAAAATTGATGCAGTTGGGATTTGGAAAAGAATGCAACTGTCTTGTAAGATATAAAAGTCTTTAAGACATTAACTTCTAACTAACGGACGTTAGAAAAATACTTGCACTGGGAGGTGGGTTATTTGTTTAAGAGTTTTTTTGTATCTTCTGACATGATACAATGATTTTTATTTGGAAATCTCTTTATTTTTGGGAAGGTTCCCAAGGCCTCTTTTCTCTTTCTCTGCTGAATCTCCAAAGTAGTAATTCTCAATGAGGATGCTGTGACCTAGTTTCAGGAATG
>NW_005842587.1:698087-703191 GCF_000455745.1 Alligator sinensis
ATGCCACAGAGTACCATGCAATGACTGCACTGTTAAGTGTGCAAGCTAGATAAACCTGAGGATTTCCAGTAGGCATCTCTAGAGTTCAAAGCGTTCTGACCTGTTGTGGCCTTTCTGGCTAGGGACAGACGTTGCAAATAAATCGGTATAAGACATCAGAAACTGGTTCAAATCTGTAACACAACAGAAATTCAGTGCACATAAACTGCTTTCAAAATGGCTGAAACTGGTTTGAGATAAACTTGGATTGATGTAGTGTCAGACTTAACTGATTTAAGTTAAATAGTTCTATTGAACTTCTGTCCCAGATCCCCTCCAGATTCAAGTTAACTCAGTCCCCCAGCATCCCAACATGCTTTGCATCTCTCCCCCTTCACAGTCTGCAAAATTTTCCCACCATTTCCCATCAGATTAGCTCTGTAGAGTAACAGTAGAAGCCCTAGTGTAGATGGGCTGCTATCTACTGCTGACATTTTAAACCATGTGCCTATTAGACCTGCTCTGATAAGAGTGAAATAATGCATTACTTAAAATGAAACCCCACCTCCATTAGCACTACTGCAATTGCAGCTGAATTACAGTATCACTCGGAAATATTTTGCAAAATGTAGGCAAGGCTTGTAAGTATTTTTTTTTTTCTACCTACAACGTATCTTATTAAGAATTCTCATCTGTGCCCCTTCGGCCTTTTATGTTCAGTAAGCAGTCTTGAGTGTTCCCATTAAAGAATGATGTTTCAGTAGTAAAGGTACCATTTAAACTGTTTTATTACTTAATCTGCATGTTATATTGTACATGAGAGATGCAAGGGAAGCACTGAAGAATTAAAAGGATGAAAGGCTTGAGTCAGTCACTGGAGCTTAAACTAAGCAATGCAAATCTGGCATTAAGTGACCTTATTGATGTTTGCTTAAAGTAGCTTCCTCTCTGTACAAATGATGGAGCTTTGTTGTAGATACTGTACAGATAGTGTGCTGCCCCTTTAGAGATTGCCTTTGTATCCCAACACAACCTCTGTTTGCTTCAACAGTGAATGCCTGCAGAAATGCCTCTAGCTAAGATAGATTGCATCAATGTGCTTCATTTGATCAGCTGTCAGCTATGAGGAGAAAGGACAGGTCAAACAAAAGCACAGGCCCATTTCTGTATCCTACCTCACTGAACCTTGAATTTTTGGCAGCTGAAGAATAAGGTTGAATATTACTAGAGAGTAGAGGATTTGACAGCACAGGATATGTGGGTACACAGTCTCCCTGGACACTTCTATATGTGCCAGTTTGAAAAGAAGTGAAAAGTGACTGTGACAAAGTACTCATTGAACAATCAGATACAGGCTAGTAAGCAATACAGGTAGAACAGAGGACGTAACCACATGTTCTACAGGTGATAACATTGTACTGTATAATGAACAGTGCCATCTTCTGGGAAGAGTTGGAATCATGCCCTTATGATCTGCACTCAGGAAGTCTTAAGCTTTCATTTCATGTGTTTATTTTCTTCTGATAAACACTATAAAAATCAAAATGAGAAAAAGTTGCTAATGTGGTAATCCAAGTCCTGGAACCTGCAACAATGAAATACCATGAACAACCAAACGTATGTTCCTTAAAAGCAAAAATGTACTTAAAGTAATTTTGAAAGTTAAAGAATTGTCAGCTGCCAACCAGTACTTCAGAGAATTAGTCTAAGAATCAACAATTATGCCTATATGTTTTAGATGCTAAGTTGCTGTATTTTTATATTTTACAAAGAGTTGATAAATCTTGTAGAAAAATGTGTTAGAGCAGGGGGTTTCAAACTTTTAATAAGTGTACCCCCAGCAGCCCCCTTTTTAATAAGTGTACCCCCAGGGGGATGGTGAGCAGCCGGGGGGGGGAGGGGCAGTGGCAGCGAGTGGCCGGACATGGGGAGGGGGGCGGCGAGACACAGAGCAGGGGAGAGAGGCAGCAAGCAGCCGGGTGGTGAGTGGCGGGGTGGCAAGCGGCGGCAGCGCGATGTCTGTGCAGCCCTGCTCCTGTGAGGTAGTAGCACAGGTTGGCAGTGCTCCATCCTTGCCTGCCCCCACGTACCTCCTGGGACCTTTCAAAGTACCACTTGTCAGAGATTCAAATGACAGTAGATTTGTTGCTTAAGTTACATTATCTCCTCCTCTCTTGCCCCCATTCCAAAACTTTCTCTGCTTTGGATATATGCCTGCTATCCTGTGAACTGATAGAAAGGTTTTCCCTATGCTTCAGAAGTATTCAAAACCTAGGATCATGGAATTTGGCCATTGGATCGAATTTTCTTGAATATAAAGTTCGTCACTTTCACATCCACATTTAGTAACTGTCAGGTCAGCTTCCTAAACTGTTTTTGGAAGAAATTCAATTCCTGGTAATAATGAATGCTTCTGGGTGCTGACAGACATTGGGGGGGGGGGGAGGGACTGTCTTTATTAGAAGTAGCAGTGCCTTACTTCAACCCAGCTCTACAGTGTCTCTATAGATAGGGTGCTTCAACGCGGCTTTTGGCACTTTTATCTAAAGCTGATTCAATCTGTGATTGGATAAAAGCATCAAAAAAGCCCCACTAAAGCACCCGATCTCTGTGGATGTTGGGAAAGCTGGATACAACTAATGTGCTACCTCTGCTGGGTGTGCACTAAGCTCGGCGTGGGAGTACGCCCAGTTTAAATAAAGTGCCATTTTCTTGGGGTTTTTCCCCCCATGTCTGGAAGCAGTCTCTGTATCTAGCCTTTTGCATGTCATTGATAGTAATGCTACATATGGCTTCAAGGAGAAGCCAGAATCTTGTTGAAATTCCAGATGTTTACTGAAATGGAAAGTGAAAATGTAGGTCGGTACTAAAAAAACCCCAAAATATTTAATATCTCTATTGCTAAAACGGAAGAGAAAAATTGAACTTAAACAGCATCCAAAACAATAAGGGAGGTTACACTGTTATCATAAGCAGTGGGTGGAAGGCATGTATTCTGACCAGGTTACCGAGAGAGAGACAATATCTAGTTTTTGGAAGAAGACATCTTTTGCTTCTTACCTCTTAGCATGTTTGGAAACTGAGTGTGCGGTTTCAAGGATGTTATAACTAGTAGCCTCTATTCCACAAGTGTGATTTTAATTAATATGAAAACTAAAAATCTTGGCTGGATCCATACTTAATTGTACAATTAATTTGTTCTTTAAATGGTCATTGAAACAGTAGAATCAACATAGAATGTTAGCTGATAATTACAGTATAATGAAAAGAATCTGTATATTCCTTTAGTTTGTTTGGAAGGTTTTTACCAGTAACACATTTTATATGGTGATATAATAGAAATATTTGAATCGTATTACTGGTAAAATTTCTAGTATATGCAAATTACACATGTAGGGCAGATGGGCTAAAGCAGGGGTGTCAAAGTTACCTCGTGCCCCTGCCTAGATCCAACCCAGGACAAGAGGAAACAGCAGCAGCAGCTCCAGCTCTGATACAGCATGCAGTGGAGGCAACTGTAACTCCAACCTAGGGCATATAGTAGTGGCTCTGACTCCCTTGCATGCCCCATGCCCTGGTGTTAGCTCCAGCTTCAGCATGGGATATGCAGTGGATGCCAGTAAGGTAGGGCTGCAGCAGTAACAGTGCAAAGTGGCCAGAAGGTGATCAAGCCTTTGTCAGCCCTAGCCTACCCTCCTGCTTTGATCATCATGTCCACCAGGACATGAGGGCCATTGATTCTGTGGCAGGCCATGTCCCCCAACTTCTGCTGGCCTCCTGCTAGCCCAGCAGCCCATATAGAGTGACTCTGCAGGTTGGATCCAGCCTGTGGACCATATGCTTGCCACTCCTGGGCTGAAAGTAAGAATATTTACACACTTGTCTTTGCTTAGGTTTTTTTCCTCAACTTTAAAAAAAAATTACTATCAATTTGGATGGCTGATTTTGGTCATTTTAAAAAGGTCTACTTAAATGCTCATAACCCCCAGTAAATGAAAATCTTTATCAAAATGTCTGGAAAAATATATCTGTACTTACAGATAAGATGGAACAAGGGAAAAAATACCAAACAGTTTATGGAATTGAGGGAGAGCCTGTAGACAAGCAGCGGAGTAATAAAAGAGCTATTCAATGGTTTTGGAGGGTTGGAGAGTTAAACTCTAAATCAAATTAATAAGGTAAATGGTGTAAACTGAGCTGTACCGTAATAGGAAGATATGTATAGCAGTTGTAATTTATGTCACTTAACTTATGCCATGTTTAGTATTCAAAAGATCTGGAAAAATGAACAAACTTAAACTGATTAGTTTAGGTACTTTAACCTGCTTTTTTAGGATGCAGTCTTGCCCACTGAGAGTTGGGTTAGATGATGGATTACTGTCTGAAATCAATAAAATGTGTCCCATTTACTTCATTGGGATTACTTGTTTACTTAACTTTAAATTGGAAGACGGTGGTGCTGATTTTATTGTACACCTGTCCTCTTCTCTCTCCCCCCCCCACCCCCCCCCCGGCACATGTAAATTCTGTTGGTTTGGGATTTTTGAGGTGTGCAAGAAGGCCAGTATTATCAATCTGCCATTTACTTTTCTTTTATGGCCAGCTTATGTCAAGGTTTATCATTGCAAATTCCATACAACTTGACACCACTTTATTTTGAGCTTGGTTTATTTGTTTGAAAAGTTTAAAACTTTATATTTGTGCATAATTGTTGTCTGTCAATAGTTTAGCTTTAATAGTCAGAATTGCTGCTTAAAGCAGTTCTTCCAATGTAGTTATCAGTATCTGGTAGAGCAGGGGTTGTCAATCTGTGGTATGCATACCTTTGGGGGTACATGGGAGGGCCCTAGGGGGTACATGGAGGCAGGGATGGAGCAACACTGCTTCCCAGGAACAGGGGTGGGCAAGGTCAGTGGCACCCCCCTGCAGGCCACGCAGGTGCTGCCTGATGGCCAGATGTGGGGGGGGGGCTTCCCCCATGCCACCGCTTCCCACCACCCTGTGCTGTCGCCACGCCACTCATTTTTTAGTAAGTGTACCTCAGCTCTGAGTCTGGCTGCGTGCCACTCCTTGCCCCCCCCCCCCCCCCCCCCCCCCCGGGGTCCCCTTACTAAAAAACCCCACC
>NW_005842587.1:703222-712433 GCF_000455745.1 Alligator sinensis
GTCAGGGGTACACTTACTAAAAACATCCGACTGCCGGTGGTACGCTTACTAAAAATGGTTGAAAACCCCTGTGATAGAGTATACCACATTCAAATGAATCTTAGTTATTTAAAACATGTTGCCTACCAATTTAAAATTATTTTAACTTATTTTTCTTTCATTTTCCTTCGTATGTTGATCTTCCAGTACTATAATGGTTGCTAGCTGTCTTACAATTTGTATCTCACAAGATTTAAAGAAGTTAATGTTCCTGTAGTGTTTATGGCCGATACAAAGAAATGTTTGCATCTGGTAAAACTTGAAGGAACATGGAGAATATTCCTTTCAAATCATTTGCACCAGTTTGGTTGATGATAAAATATTGGTGTAACTTTCTTTTCTGCTTTTTATTCAGGCAGAGGGAGAAGACAGCCTTAAAAAGATGCAGCTGATGGAACTTGCAATTCTGAATGGCACCTACAGAGACGCCAACATCAAATCACGTAAGCATTACAGGATTCTGGGGGCCAGTGTGAGAACAGTCTCCTTAAGCTTTGTTTCCGAGTCCTTCTTTTGGTGATTGCACAGTAGGAAATGTTTTGGAGACTGGAAGACAGTGTAAGTGTAGAACTAGCATTACAGTTGTTAGTACTGTTGTAAATCCAAGACATTCTGGCACCATTTTTTTCTGTCAGGGTGTTTGGGTTGAACTATTTTTAATTTTAATCAGAGTTCAGCCCTTAAAGCATTTTTTCCATATTTTGCAATACAGGGAAGCCATGATATTCCTTTTACTTTTGTTTTTAGGCCTTATTATGTGTGTTAAAAATAGACTCCTTTTTATTTTATAATATTAGTAATAAATATGAGACTATTACAAATGTTCACAATTATGTGAATAAAATTTTCTATATTATATTCCTTCCTGTCATCCTCCTTGCATGTTCCCCCATGATACATTTTCCCAATGATTCATCAACTGATTTTACATACGAGTTCACAGAGATCAGTGATGTAATGAGCGTTTTTGTAGCTGTTCTTCCATGTAGGTTGGTGTGAGCATGCCGCATGTATGCACAGTTTTACTCTTGATGCTGGATGATGTGCACTTAGTAATCAGAATATTTTATATGCCTACTATCTGTTATAAACTCTTTTCTCCAGTTTTTAAGCTAAACCTTGCTAATAAAAATGAAAAATTTGAAATAATTTCGAAATAAATCTTTACTACAGCTGATACAGATGTCAAATGTATGTACAAGTTAAGTCAACCTTTTCACTAAAGATCTATTGATATTTGCAAAAAATATCTTCTACATGTGTATCATTTCAATTTACAGTGAACAGTGGGTATGTGTAAAACAAAAACAGTAGAGATTTGCTCTTAAATGCAGTTAGGTGTAGCAGTTTTATCAGACCTCATTTAAAGGTACTAAAAGTGACATGAAGAGAAAAAATTAAAAAATGGATATGTGCACTTTCTTTCTGCTTTAGGTTTAGCTCACATAGTATCAGAAAATTATAGTCTTTGTTGATGCAGACTAAACTAAGCTGGGTTTAGGTGCATGCAGGCACTGAAATAATTATGACCCTACCACACACAAAGATGGTACTGGATTTTTCTACACTGGCTTTTTAGTATGGCATTTACTTAAAATAGGCTAGTGCCTCTTTATAAAATACCCTTTTTCTTAACTAAGTAAAACCATAGTGTCATTCATAAGGTATAATGTAAAAAGAAAGCAAGACAAATGTTTTTGTTCTTAAGAATGAAGGAAATCACCTGTTGGTTTGAATTTTCATCACAAAGCTGTAAGAGGAAGATGTACAATTTCTAGGTTGCCCTTAACCCCACTGCTCCTGGAAATTGAATTTTTATATATTTTAAACAGAATTTTAAAATATATAAAAGTATTATGAAACTTTCATCTCAGATGATAGCTCTGCATAACTGAGTATCTGTGGACTCCTATAGTTGCACTACATTTTAGACTTCATATGTGATTTACAGCAGTGTTCATTCTCCTTGTATCTCCTGCATGCATCTCAGTCTCATGCAGTCTTGAAAGCACAGGTGAAGAAGCGTGTTCTTAAAAGAGCTTTTGTGCTATGTAACCTGTTTGAGAAATCTACTTCACTGTTTTACAATGGCTTTTTTATTTTGCATGTTCATACTTAATCACACTGGAAAATGGAAAGCTGTTTGCATTTGAATGGTGTGCTTTGGCACTGTGTGATCAGCGCATGTACTAATGATTTCCTTTTATTTTTCTTCTTTCCTACTTTTCCCCTTTTTTCTCATTCTTTCCACGTTTTGTACTGCTTTCTCCATACTTTCTTCTACATTTCTTTGCTTACTGTAGCAGCCCTTGCCTTTTCTCTTGCAGCGACAGCCCAGGCTCCACGGATTATTACTGGGCCTGCGCCTGTTCTCCCACCAGCTGCCCTGCGTACTCCTACGCCAGCTGGCCCTACCATAATGCCTTTGATCAGACAAATACAGACCGCTGTCATGCCAAACGGAACTCCTCACCCAACTGCTGCAATAGTTCCTCCAGGACCTGAAGCTGGCTTAATTTACACACCATATGAGTATCCCTACACACTGGCACCAGCTACATCGATTCTTGAGTATCCTATTGAACCTAGTGGTGTATTAGGTAAGTCTATGGAGATGTTTCACTGAATTATAATTTTTTTTCAGACCACTATTCATATCCATCTTTTATCATGGTCATATGAGAAGTGGGAGTCATTAAAACATTGTTTTTAAGGAGAGACTTCTGACCATATTTTGGTTTTATTTCAAGTACATTATAAATTGCTCTGGAAAAAATAGATAGACTAAGCAAAACTTTTTAATTGTCCTAGCATTAGTTGGATTGCTAAATCAATTTATTGTAAAATCAATACTTATTTTGGAATGCTTGTAAATTTTATGGTAAAAAAAATAATTTGAAAAGGTTATTTTTTGTAGCACTAGCCAATGACATTTTAGACGAGGTAAAAACAAATAGAAATTGAGATTTATAGTTAACATAAATATGTGTGTTGCCCCAGCTATCTTAACTGTTAAATTCAGTTCCATTAATACTGTAAAAGGTTCTTTTTTTTAATCTTGCACAAGCTTTTGTGGTATCAGGCAAATAAATATTGGAGAACATCAAAGGTATTGTTTCAGGTATGGTACAGACCTAATAAATTCCTACAGGTTCAGCAACAGATGAATCAGTCTTTTAAACAGAAAACAATAGTTTCAATAAATGTATAGAGAACTACAAGTCAGAACCAAAAGAATGATGCAGTTAGATGGAAATATTACTGATGGTTATTTTTTTATAGAACGGACTGAAATGTCAGTTGTTCCTAATATTTTCGTCTGTTAACTTGCTGGAAGAAGGCTACAGTACAGCAGCAGTTAGTATGCAGTTAATCTGTCAATATGAAACAAACTCCCATTCCCTACTCTTCACTCCAAAATTTGAATAATCTTTTTTTTCTCTAGTTCTTTTTCTGAATTGTATGTGACCTTGATGCTGCATGACACTGTTGATTTATAGGCCTTTGATCTTTAAAGTTTGTTCAGCAGCAGTTATTGATTTACACAAATTCTAAAAGTCTCCAATGAACATTGGACACTAAGATTCAGAGTCAATACCTTGTTGAAAGAAACACAAAAATCCAATGCACAATTAAGTGAAGACTGTATATTTCATGTGTTATCTGTGTGTGTGCACCTTTACATTTTTCTTTTTGTATTATAGAAAGGAAATATCTTGATCTATAACTTTAAATGATGACTCGTTCTAACAAAGTCAAAATTATATAACAGATTTGCTCATGACCAAGATATAGCTATTGTCTATTATCTTAAATAGCCAAAATATTTGATGCCCTGTAATATTTTATCTTTTCTGTATTTTTATTTTTATTTATAATCTCTCCTGCAAACCATGGATGCCCTTTTTCCATCCACAAGTCTTCTCTGCTCGTACCTACATCATCTGTCAAAGTAAAATTTCAGTATTCAGAATCAATACCTTTGTAGGCACCCACTGCTGTTCAGTGGCAGGTTTGTGCCCAACTTGGTAGCAAATAATAATAAAAACAAACAATGCTTTATTTTATAGTAATCGTTTAATATGATGCAGAAAAATTTTATTAATTTCAGGCACAATGTTTGGAGGGGTGGGAGAGAGGAAGGTATAGGAAGAGAATTGCACAAAAATGGCTTTTGAATCTATTACTATTAGATATTTAAGGCACAAAATAGCATACACTACGGCTCAGTGCCTTATAAGGCTTCTTCATTTTTCACCTTTATTACTATTAAAAACAACCTACTTAATATGGAGTTATTGATCATAATATATGCCTTTTCATTAGAGAAATTAAATTCAAAGAACTTTAGATTGTTGGTGGAAGTAAAAATAACTTGAGTTATGCACACACACAAATAATACACTTGCTTAGGTTTATTTTATGATTAACTTTAGATACCTTCAAAAATGACAAAGAGATGTGTGTGGTGGCAATAATGGGAATATTGTTATTAGAGTAAAATCTTAGCAACTAATCTTTAATTCCCTTCCTTTTATCTTTAGGTATGGCTTTCCCAACGAAAGGCTAAGAATTCAAGAATGGTCTTAACTGAACTCTCATCAGATCTGAATTTAACAAATGCTTAGTTTCAGCAGCCTTGAAAAAAGCTTAGCCTAGCAGTCAGTGACTTACTTGCACTTTTTTTGCACATAGATATAAAATAATTAGTGCTATTAATTTGGTTTAGTCTCTATTATTACAAAGTAACTGTAATTTATGAGTGTATAGTAGTATACTGACTGCTAAGTGTTCTATACTGTTTGCTTTACTAATCACCTAATTCATTGCAGTTCATACTTATTGACTTAAAGTTTAAAACACAATCTGTAGGCTTGAAGAATTGCTTTAAAACTTTTTATGTTAGAAACTGGAAGTGGTCTTAAGGGTAGCAAAAAATTGTCAGTATTAAAAATGGCATTATTTAAAGTAGTCCTGCTGCAAGAAAGGCACTTCAGTGAATATGTGACTAGTAAAGCCTAAATGTGCTTGGGTCTAATAGATTTCATGAAATACTGTAATTTTGGGGATTGTAAATGAATGGATTAAACAGGTTAAGGCCAGGATGTTTGAATTAAATGCAATATTAATCTGCACAGATAAACTTCATAAAAAGGTTAAAATTTGAAACTACTGTGCCTTAACTTGTTGCTTTCTTAATGAATTTTTGTAGTAAATGATCATGTAAACCCATTTTGATAAACCTGCTGTTAATGTTTTTCTTTGAATGTTTTCTAACTTTTGTCTTGGTAATTGCAATTTAACTAGGTGCGGTGGCTACTAAAGTTCGAAGGCACGATATGCGTGTCCATCCTTACCAAAGGATTGTGACCGCAGACCGAGGTTAGTTTAGTTCTGCAGTTCTTGTCTATAAGAAATTCTGTGAGTGTACATGAAATTTGCAACACCACAGCTGGTTAACCAAATACCATATTTTGACCTATTCATTGATGTTTTTTCTCAAAAATCTAAATAGTGACAATGTTATAGCTCTGGGAATGCTTGCAATTTTAAAGACATTTTGTTAAACTACTTTAGCTTTCCCACCTATTAAAAAAACAAAACTTTGTGATATATTTAATATGAAATGCTATAACTGATTCCAATTATAAGAAGGTTATAAATAAGATTCAGCTTCATCAGGAAGCATTAAGTTTAGTGCTTTATTAGTTAATTTGTTTTCCCTCCAAACTTGCTCTTTTAATTGGTGTGGAAATATCAGATTGGTGTTGCAAAATAAAATGAATGGATGGGTGCTTAATGAGAAAGAAGTAAAGAAATAAATGCCTCCTGTCTGTGTCTGGAGAAATCTGAAGATTTAGATTCCTTTTTTCTAATAAACTGTTTGAGCCACTGTACTGTACAACTAAAGAAGATGCATGTTCTCAAATATCTAATTTAATTCAGCAAAGTAAGGACTGTGAAGATAATACTTCAAAAGTTGGTTGAATTTGTAAAGCCAGTTCTTTTAGGGTTTTTTTTGCTGAAATGGATTTCTTGGTATCAGTTTATTTGCTGCTAAAATACATTGTCTGAAGGAGAAGCAACTTTTGAAGTCCTGTTCGCGAGATGACATCCAGTGTTTGGACATCTCTCTGGACTAACCAATGCATGGAAATTAAATCTTCATTTTTCTCCTGTTCATCAAATGTAATTTACCACATATGTATGCTTTTGGATCCTTTAATGAATTTATTTAATCTTTTTTGAGAAAAATGATACTTTCGGTTTATTGACATTGGGTAGTTTGTTTGGCTAGGAAGCAGTATGGGTTGAACCCAAGAGCTCCCAAATTCTGCCACTTGACTTGCTGTGTGAATTTTGGCAAGTTATTTAACTTTTCTTGTGTGTGTTTCCGCATCTGTAAAATAAGGATAATAATACTTCCCTACCTCACAGGGGTGTTGTGAGGATTAATGTTTGTACAGTGCTTTGAAGATGCAAAGCGTCTATGGTGTTCTAAGTATTATTATTCGAAGGACCTATTCTTAGCACAATATTGATTTCACAGGATTCTATGAGATGGTATACTTAAAGCCAAATTCAGGTCATGGGTGTGCCGCCTTAGCACAAATCTTAGCCTAGGCTTCACCTCCTTTCTTCCTCTCATTCATTAAAGGGGACACACACATGTCAGTTCCTGAGAGGAGCTTCCCAAGATCCTTATCACACTTTACATAGTATCTCTCTCTCTCTCTCTCTCTCTCTCTCTCTTATGGATCTCATGCTTTATAAAAGGAGTGGAGTAATATACAGACACTATAGTAACCAGTAAGTCTTCCCTTGAATTCCATCACACTAGTTGGAGTCTTGTCATTGTTGTATTGAACATTTCTTCAGTAGACAGCAGGACATTCTCAGTAATGGGGATGTTTGTCCAGATATTTAGAAGTGTTTAGATACCCAACTCCCAATTAAATCAATGGGGTTAGATGTTTAAGTACCTTTAAAAATACAGGCCCATTGTTCCTAGAATCTCTTCCTGCACATGACTTCCAGAACCCACATTTGATGGGCTTTAGCAGGACAAAAAGCATATACTTTTGTGAGATGTTTTCCTGGAGCAACTGATGTCCATATTGTTATAGTACCACATTTTATTTTATTTTATTTTATTTTATTTTATTTTATTTTATTTTATTTTATTTTATTTTATTTTATTTTATTTTATTTTATTTTATTTTGTGTGTGTGTGTGTGTGTGTGTGTATATATATACATACACACACACACACACACATATATATAAATAAATCAGGTACTTCATTTGAATAGACTAATGTAGTGTTTGCAAATCTTACGAATCTTTTTAACTCTTGAAAAATGATTATACGTTTTGGTAGTGGTTACTGCTCAAAAATAATTGAACTGAAGATAAATATAGGCCACACCTCACTTGTCTGCTGACTTAAAGCCAACTTTTGATGGTAAAGTGTCCATCTCCTAGAGATCTTGAAAGTTCAGTGTATATTTTTAAATTGAATAGATATACACTGAGCTCTTCTTCCAGTGAATCAGCTGCACATTCTGTGCCCTACATAATTTTTTTACATGAAAACCCTGCTGATTATTTCTGGTGAAATAAAGCTCTAAAAATATCATTAGCAATTTATATAAAAGCAGTAGACTGCACAACAATAATTTTAAGACTCTTTTTTTAAATAGATTATCAGTGCACATTCTTTTTGTAGATTTGTTACAGGAAATGTTTTGAAAAGAATGTCTTTTGGCATTCCACAAACTTTATGAGATGATTCTTTAAAATTGGCATAATTTTAAAATTAAAATATTGGAAATTGATAAACACCTGCCATGTATAGCAACTGTGTCAATGTCAGCAAACCGAAAATACTATTTTCAAATGTGGAAACATTTTAAGTATTTAAATTTAACTAAGTTGTGCATTCATTGGGTCTAAAGTTTCAAACAAACAAAAAAAACATTTTAAACCAGTTCTCAAATTATTTTATAGTACTACTGTATTCACTGTTTAGGTAGGTTTTTATTCGTTGTATATTTTTAGTTAAAAGCACTGCATTTAAGGCAAGGGTCCCCAAATGTGTAAATGTTTTACTCTTATAACTAAACATTTAGAATCAAAGGGTTGACAGGTAGTTCATTTTAACCAAGAATAAGACCCCCGCTATATAAATAATACAAAACTGAATTCGATTCGTATAACAGAGACTGACTGATTTTAATTGTAATAAACTATAAATGGTGTTGCACAGTTGATAAACCTGTGTGTACTGTAGAAGGCCAGAGACTTGGCAGAGGATGTATCACAGGTGTACTGGAATTTTAAAAGGTAGCTTGCTTGGATTATAAACTCCATAAGAAATGTTAATGCTGAGAATTTATCTGAATGTTTTATCAAAACCAACTGTCACATAATTTATACATAAAATTTAATACCATTTAATCAAAATTGTAAGCAATATCAAAAATGCTTTAAGATTCTGTTTCTAGTATACCTGTAAAGTGGTGAGATTGTGCCACATTAAATATTTATTTTTTACTTTTTGCTTATTTTTGCAACAGCAGTTTTAATTTAAACAAAATCCCACTTAGAATTTTGGAGAAATTCAGGGAACATGTGGTCTCATTTAAGTTACAGTAGTAATTTTTTATTGTTTATAAACTCTGCCCTAAATGATAGGCCATAGAAACTGTTTTTATTATGTGAAGATAAATCAACCCATGATTATAGGTCATTAAATTATGCTATCTGTGAACATTACACCTACTGGATTTCATTTGTATGGAATGGCACAAATCTGACTTTGCACTGAATACCTTTCTCACTTTCATCTCCTCTGCCTTAGTCAGAATGGCAACAGTACAAAACTCTATCAAACCTCAGAATTTATTAAATATAATTAAGCTGTTGAATGAGTCTTAAAAAACATACTACTGTTAAGTGGACCAAGTTTGGTGAAGGAGAATGTGAGAGAGAATGATTAAAGAAGGAACAGCTCAAGAACACTGGGAATGATAACTTTCCACTTGAGAACTTTTTTATGTTTTACTGTAATTTTGTTTTGTTTTGTTTTTGTTTTGTTTTTGTGGGTTTTTTGCAAAAGAAAATAGTATTTACAGGTGGCTTCTTTTAAAATATAAAATTATAAAGCAGG
>NW_005842587.1:712464-723766 GCF_000455745.1 Alligator sinensis
AATGTATATGAAATGTCAGATTTTATTGTATTTGCAGAGTATTAGCTTTGAAAATGAATAAAGAGAGCTGTTTGTAGTTTAAAAAATGCCTTATTAGTATCAATTAGATATTTTCTCTATTTTTTGATGTACTTAGAGCTTTTTAAGTATAGAATTTAAAATGGCAGGACTTTTACAGTGTTTACATGCAAGTACATTTTGTAAGTGTCCTATCTGTGTAAAATAGTATTTTCAACAGGAAAATGCTGGCTAAAGCAATAGGCTGAGCCTTTTCCTGATTCCCATGATGATGCCTACACTGCTAGACTACAGTTTAGTATTGCTTTGTATCATGAGGCCAAGAAATTCCACGTTGTTTGTAAATAGAATAAATGAAAAGCAATAAAAATTTTATGAACAAAAGAAACCTTGTTTGGCCCATAGTTTGTTAAACCAAATTGTTTATGAAAGTTCAAAATTTCTTAGATTCATTTCTTTTAACAACCAGTTTATTAATAATCACATCCATCATTAATAGTTGCTTTAATGCTTGCACCTGGGAAAATACTAATGCTTAATAGCAGTCAGATACTGATACTATGCACTGACTGTTTTTCAGAATTCTTTACCAAGTTCCAAAAACTGTTCATTGTTTTCGTTTTCCAATTTTCTTCATCGACTGCTACTAACCATTAGTTGTTAGTTGTATTTTATTTCTATTTTTTCCTGTTAACCAGTTTTGTGGGAGTGGGCTTCTCCTTCACACGTTCAAATCATGATACCAGGCTGTCATGATTTTATTGCATTCTGTAGATGGTGTCAATCAGTACGTCAGAATTAAACATGCCTGTTTTTATTAGTTGTGATTAGTTTTCATGTTGTCATTAAGCCGTCACTAGCTGGAACTAATCTCTTCTCTATCTTTTCTTTCTTTTTTGTTTTGTTTTTTTTTGTTTTGTTTTGTTTCTAACCACCCAGCCGCCACCGGCAACTAACCTATGACCTTCTGACCTCTGAACTCTTCACCCAATGATGACCTGACCATGCCTGCCTGCTGATCAGTTAACTGGTAATCGCCTTTGCTTGCCTGTCTTCAGTGCAGCGAGCTGAGGCACTTGTCCGTTCGTCTTACCATCTAACAAAAAAAAGACAAAGAAATTGTTGTCCTCCAACTCAGCTTTTATTTCCTGTTTGGGTGAAAGTGGTTCTAGAACCTGCACTGAATAGTAGTAAAGCAATAAGGTCCAATTCATCCCTCAGCACTGATCATCCTTTAGTGTCCCACCGTAAGCGAACGGTAAGAAGGCCTCACTTAAGAGATGGAGACAGATGTCCCTTAACTACCCGATGACAGAGGCAGTTACTGTGAGAGACTTCTAGGAATCTTTTTCTTCACATAATGAAGTCAAAGCTCTCTCTGAATGTACTGTGTGATGATGCATCATGCATGAACCTTTGGTCAGGGATGTCATTGGTGAAGGGATTCCAAAAAGTATTCAAAATTTGACATGCTGTTTAGTCACTACCAGTGCCCTTAAAGGGCAGAAGTTGCAGCCTTTTTTCTATTGCCTGCCAAATTGGATGTTTTAAAAGAAAGTGTGCCATGAAAGAGAGACTACAATGAATTTATCAGAACTACATAAATGCAGAGAACAAAACAACAACACTATTAAAGTAAAATCTGAGTTAAAATTACTTTGAACATATTTAAACCTCCTTAAAAGATTACAGGAGAACAAGGTACATGCATTATGTGTCACATTACTGGGCAAACTGTTCAAATATTTTTTTTTAAACCTCCCTGTATAGAAAAATTTCATTAAGGATGTAAAAGCCATGCTTGCCTATTTGCTGTATACATGTAATGAAATTGTAGATAAAGTATAGTGCATTGAAACAAAATGAACAAAAAAGTAGATACTTTTACTATACAAGGGTGCTGGTGCAGAAAAAATATATTTTTGGAAATGTAGCATTTTATACTTTCAAGTGTTATAAAAAAAAGAAAAAAAGAACAAAGAAACCCTTTATTTCATTAAATGATTTTTTCTGGTGGTTGTCAAGAAACAAAAGACCAAAAGAGCCTTTTAGTCTTTCTTTTTTATTTTTTAAGTATTGGAATAAGTCTAAAGAAAAGGAAGTGCCTTATTTTCTCCATGGTCATTTAGTCTGATGTCTTGTATAATCAGCTCCTCCCTCAAACAACAAGTTAATGCATGCCACTCAGTCGCCCAGTATGTGAAAAGAAGCTGTGAGGAAAGACAAATGAGTTGACCATTTGAATTACCTGATTTTTGCCATATTAGCATGATGCAACTTGCCAAATTTTGTAATATGAAACATTGATATTTTTTCATACATCATCCCTATTATTCTTGCAGCATTTTCACTCTTCAGTCGCATCTAATACATATTTTATTTCAAGTACTTGTGCAGCCTCTAAACCAAAGGGTTCATGATATAAGCTGTCTCGTACTAAATCTGAGCATTAGCTGACAAATGTTTATGGGACAGCAATTACTTCATTTTGTTTAGCAATGGTGTGGAGTTGTCTTGGGGGAGGGGAAGGGGAATTGATAAAGTGTAGCAGACTACAACATGTCCACAAAATAGTAGTTCAGTGCATAATCAAACTGAACAGACGTACCTAGTTTTCAGTCTAACCTGAGCATGTCCTAGGGTGTTATAAGCAGCTCCTGCAGTGTCAAATAGTGTGTAAGTTGTTTCTCATCAATTCCTGTTTGCTTAATGTTAACTTCTAATTGTTTTTTATTCAAAAGAAAGGCAGGAAAGAAACATTGATTAATTATTTGAAAGTCTGGCTATATTTCATGTTTAGCTCCACATGAAGTTCATGTAGTGGGCCATTACCGAAGTTGAAGCTAATGTATGCACAGTGTTTATTCTAAAGACATTGAGCAAGTATTATTTTCCAAATGGCTCAGTACTAGACTTGGCAAATATCAGGTGATAACTTTTTCCCCTCCCTGTCAACTTATTCTTCTCCTGCAAACCTTCACAGCTTCCAAATCAAAGGTCAAAAGTAAGCTAAGAGGGCTTACGTTTTTAAGCACCTGCATGGTGACCTCATCTAACATCTTCTCTCACCTGGAAACAATTATCAGTTTATTTACTATGCAATAGACATTCATCCTTTTGTATTCAGCTAGCTTTTGTTTATCGTGCCACTGGCTTTGTCTTCCTGTTACACATACAGTTGTTTTGATTTTACTTATGGTATATGCTGTGCCATTTTGATTTTTGTTTGGTTGGTTGAATAAACTTGCGACACTCAAACATTTGAAGAGAGATTTGCTAAAATAATACCAGTATTTGATCCAGTTTCATCTCAATTAATGATAAACCTGGACATTTTAGATGTTTATCAAAGGTCTTTTATTGGGGGGAAAGTAAGTGTATGAAATAGATGTGTGACATGTAAAAGTAATGTTTGCTCTGAATGAATTTTTGAAAACTTAGTTGAAAAAATTTTGGATCAACTTCAAAAAAAAAAGCATGACTTTTGAAATCTCTGAATGCCTTGGTTCTCAGTATTATCATTCTTTATTGAATTTTTCTTTATTAAAATATGTAGTTTTAAGACTTCTTTCTGACAGTATTATGTAATTTTTTTAGAGTGGGTAGATGGGAGTGTCGCTTGTATGTAACCGTACAGATGACATGTATTTGTCTATTCTTTATTATCTTAGTAGTTTCATGCTATGTATGTACCATAACCAACCTATTGCCTATGAGAAACATGTAAGATAATGTATTTACAGCCATTGTTACAAGTTTATAATGTATTTTTCTATCTTGTTTTATATGTATGTTATATAACATTCAAAAAATTTTTTTCCTGATTGAGAAAAAAGGATACAAAAATGCAAAACCCACAATTTTGATAACTGAAATATTGCCAATTGTTTTGCAGTACTTTATTATATTGGGAGTGTTGTCTTTCTTGGGCTTTTAGTTAGCTACTGGATGAATACATTAGTCATATTCGGGTTTTAGTTGGGTTTTTACATAGCTTGCATTTTAATTCTTTGGTTCTTTGCTGTTTCTATTAACCCATAGCATTATTTTAATAAATGTTATAATACCAACCTACTAACTCTGGACTATGTCTGTTTATTAACCAATACATGTTTAATTAAATAAATAAATAAAGACAGAAGAATGTAAAGTCTTGAGTTACTGGACTAACCCTGAAGAACGTGACCACAGATAACACAACGTGACTTGTTTTTATGTTGTTTGTCAGCTGACATTCTGCACACTACTATTAAATTGGCTTTGGTCATTCTGGCCTTTTACCTTGAGGTACCAGTAGAGATGGGAACAAAGTAGCATTATTTGAGGCATTCTTCTTGTAGAGTCTTGCCACTTGCCTTTTCAGCATCTGCGTTACTAATTCCACACTTTCTTTTTTCTTTCTCTAAAATAATCACTGTCAGCTCACAGCAAAAGAGCAAAGATGCCAGTGTATTGGTAAATCATGTGATGGTGTGCCCAGAGAAACCAGTTTGATTCTTTGTTGAACCATTTTGAGGTCATAGTAAATATCACTGTAACTTGCAATTACTTATTTAAGGTACCTGATGCCAAGTTATATGAAGCGATACACTTCTAATTTCTATGAGCACACAGTACTTCTAGATTTCTGTCTCAGTATATCTGAAACGAGGAATCTGCTTTTTTCTGCAGTATTGCCAAGATTTTTTTCTGGCAGTTTTGCCTTATTTCCTCCTTGCCATCCCATTTTTTTGTACTTCTGCTGTAGTCTGTCAATACTGCCTAGCTCAGGGGAGTACAACTTCTGTAAGCCAAAGGTCAAACTGGATCATTTCGTAATGACTACAGAAAGTACAAACTACACCTCTTGCACTATGTTACTGAGTAATAACCATTTCTAATAACAAGGCTACCTTTACCTGGAATCTTTATCCCCGTGGATGACTGTAGCAACATGAATGCAGGGAATGTAAGTGGTGAACAATGCTGTAGTAAATAAAAGTTTGTTTTGAACTTCTGTGCAAATTACCTTTACAGAAAAAAATCATTTTTAAAAAATATATGTTTTTGAAGGGTCTTGTTTTTTTTAGGGCCAGCATTAGGCTTCTTAGATTTGTAATCTTAAACATACAATGATTACCATCTGTTGCCCATAGACACTTGATACACACCACATTTTTCTTATACCAACAGTTTATATTTCTGTGACACAACACTCTTATTTGCCTAGGGTATCAAAATTTACATGAGGAATCTTTGCATCCATTCAAAATATTAAAAAAAAAATTTTTTTTAATTGATGGGTTTCAATTTTGTTTCCATTCTTGTCATAAACTTTATTTTAAGAAGTGAAAAGCTTTAATGATAGAGAAAAAAATTATTACATTGGACATACTGTATTTTTAATTTATGGAGGAAAAATAGGCCCAGCGTTGATAAATGAGTACACATGAATTACATTAGTTAAGCATGCTTTATACAACTAGATATGTTTTTATAAATACCATTTAAATCTCTAGCTTAATTCACAGAAATATGTAGCTGCAGAATATAAAATAGAGAAAATTGATATATATCTACAATAGCCTCACTTGTACAAGAAAACCCCTTTGTCTATACACTGTTTGTTTTTAATACATTAATCTCAAATTCATAGATATCTTAGAAAGCAGTTAATAATTGAGTGGATAAAAATTTTATAATTCAATTTTAAATTGGCCTTATAATTACAAATTTGGAGTTGCATAGAATTATGCTGAGAATATTGTTTTGAAACAGCAAGGTTGTTTAAACTTTATGGGAGGCACATAAGCTTGACAAAAACTTCCTAGGTGAGATAGGGATGGCTACAGATTGTATATTGCAGCATGTCTCTGTTACCAAGGCTATTAGTTGGATGACTGTAATACCTTTTTCATTATCTATGAACTGCTGCCAGACTTTGCCCACAGTGCATTTTCATCTCATTTTCAACTAAAGAAAATTGTGTTTGCCCAGAAAAAGCATTTTTTTTAAAGCTGGAGGAAAGCAATAACCTAAAAAACGTTAAAAGCAAAATAACTATGCAAATTATTGTGACTATTGAACATAAATGCATTTTTCAATGTACATACCTAAGTGCCTAATGAAAACTAAACTATTTCTGTCTGTAAAAAGGAAACAGTTTTAAGATATTATTTCTAGCACTTCAGTTAATGATGACTTCAACATCGCTGTGTTATTGAAGAAATGGTTTCAGTTTGGTTCTTTTTTTAATTCATGGTAAAAATGTCTTCATAATTTAAAAAGGGCAGATAATAAAAAAATTATAAGAGTTCCAGTTCCATCCAGTAAAATGGAGTCAATCTGAGCAAACCTGAATTTTGGGATTTTTTCCCTATATTTAAGAGCTTTGTTGCTCTTCTGCGTATAAACTGATTGATGATAAATAAACCTATTGCATGAAAGTCAACCTCTGGAAGAGTAAACTTACTGTACAATAAACCAAAATGTTTTATATAGTCTTCAAAGACTTATTTAAAATATTATTTGGTGCAAATAGGATACATTTAACAGGGTAGATTGATGATCAGAATTTATTTACTATATCCAATAATATACTATTTTAATAGATAGTTAAATTAGTGTTAAAACCCATTTATAGATAATACAAGCTAAAATTCTGTATTTTTAAATTATTGCTTTTAATCAACGAGGACCACGGAAATCTTTTCTGTACTTCTCTAATTGGTTAAAATGTGTTGCTACCCAATTAGAAAACCTTAACACAGGAAAAAATATGTGACACTATATTAAAATTTCCTATGCATCAGCTTAATAATATAGCACTCCTCTCAAAAAACAAATTATACATAATAAAGTCCACATCACCCTTTTCACAAACATTCCTTAGGTGCAAATGTGTAATTATTTTTATGGATTGCCTAGTTTGTATTTAATATATATCTTTGATATAGAAATACTTTTCTGAAATAATATATTATTAATTGAACATTGTTTTTCAAATAAACATATGAGCAATTATACTGATACATGGTAATCAATGTTGAATCAAACTGGTTAACTAAAGCACAGTGCTCTCCTTTCTATGTGCCTACTCACTAATTGCAGGTGGTATGGTTCTGCATTGGAGGTGGGTGTTAGGCACAGTGGATGGTTACTTGCAGTATTAACTTGGTGCTGGCAGTTTTGGTGTCCATCGTCGACAACACACTGCACTAGTAGAAATCTAGCTCCCAAAGCAAAGATTAACTTATGTCTGGTAAACTATTAGAGAAGAATAGAAATACATATCTCCGTTCTGACTTGTTTTGTGGCAGTTTGTATGAAACATTTAAGGTTTTGTCTGTGAAAAATAATGTATTTTGAGGAAAAAATGGACATTGCCAAAACACATGTAAATAAAAACACCAAGTATGACTGTTCATGATGTGCAATAAAATAACTGGAAAAGTGCATGTACTTTATCCTCAAAAGCAAATTGGGAGCTCCCAGTGCTGCAACTATAGTTTTATTTTCTGAAAAGTCAACATTTTATTCTGTAACTAAGTAGCAGAATAAAGAATGTACATTTTTCACACTTCAACTTTCATTAATGCTTTTAGCACTGTTATGAAAGATGTTGCTTTTTAAAGAGATTTTAAATTTTATAGTGATCTGAATACCTGGACATTACCTTTTACTGAAGGATTGCTATTGTACTGCTTTGGTTATAATTAGAGACTAGAAAAAAGTAATTATGCATTACACATATACAATAAAAACAATACATCCTGATTTGGATATGCAGATGCTCCAGAATTATGACTAACTTAGACTCATCAAACAAAATAAAAACTTCACAAGTGCTTCAGTATCTCAACTATTGGACTGGTAGAGCCAGTATGACAGTAAGACTGAATGATAGTATGTTAATAATCACTGCTATAAAGCCCTAACTTCCATGGTTACACAGATTATGATAATGATCTACTGCTCTGGCTAATATGAGTTTCATAAAGTGGGTTTCTCTCAAAAAAAACCTTCTTAATATGATTTTTCACTAGGTATCTTTATGCAATAATTTCTGGATTTTGCATGGAAGCATTTCTTTAGTACAGACTGGGAGGAGAAAAAGTAATTTTTGTGCTCAGATCTTGAATTGTTCTGAGGCTTTGCAAGGACCACAGCATTAGTTGGACCTAGAGTAATCTCAGGGTATGTGTATGCTGCAATCAAAGGTGTGTTGGGTGGCAAACCTGAGGTAGCTTTAATCTTGGTAGTTTGGGTAACAACAGTAAAGATGTGCCATGATTTATGGAGCAGGTTGGATATGTTGAATTAAATACACAGTATCCTGGGCATCTTCACTGTTTAATCGTAGATTAAAACTAACTTGATTTATGACAATGTGTGCTGCAGTAGTTTCTCCTGATTGCAGTGTAGATGTGCATTCAGTTAGTGGAGCTTGCCAGGCTGCCTGGAATCTCTGCAGGCCTCTGGCCCTCTTCCTACACTAGGGTTTGCTGGAGGTTCCTCAGAAGACAATTTGAGTGCCTTACCCTGCTCATGCACCAAGGGAATCCTTTAACCTGGAATTGCTTTGGTTGTATTTATACTACAGATGTGATGAGAACTATTTTATAATGGCGTTCTATTCTTGTGCATAAAAATTAGATATGGAAATTGAGTGCAAACTTATTGCCAGTACATTTTACTGTATTGCACCAGGGAGAGTCCTGCATCGTTAAACCTGCACTGCCTTAAGTGTTTTTGGTACCTGTACAAATTAGTGATTTAACTCATTTTTCTAGTGTTTTCCAGAGTAATTTTACTAAACTTAGTGGCTAAATACAGACCGTCAAAAAGCCAGAGGCTGAATCAATTCAGTCTTCTGCAGGTTAGTCTAAGCTGCACAGATTGAACCAATAAGGGAGTGAACAGGCATTCACTTTTGATTCTGGAAATGCAGCCACATGCCTGCAGTGGCCCAGGCCAGAAGCTGTAGGGCACTAGAGCATACCTCCCTGCTTGGCTGGAGCAGACAGCTTGAGCCAAGGCTAGCTTGCCCATCCTGCAAGTGGGGGGTTGCAGGGGAGGTGCAAAACATACTGGGATGCTGGGGGACTGCAAGTTAACTTGAATCTGGAGGGGATCTGGGACAGAAGTTCAATAAAACAAGTTAACCTAAATCAGTTAAGTCTGATACTACCTCCATCCAGGTTTATCTTAAACCTGTATCGGCCATTTTGAAAGCAGTTTATGTGCACTGAACTTCTGTTGTGTTACAGATTTTAACTGGTTTCCAATCACTTATACCAGTTTGTGTAATTTCTGACCCTAGCCAATATAACTACATTGGGCATAAAAACAGTGCTTGGGAATCTCATTTTCTATAGGGAAATAAGCATAATACATAATTCTGCTGCTTCCTAGTATTCTTAGTTGTTTGTCAGCGGTAACAGAAAAGTGCAGTGTCTGAAGTGAGTGCCCTTCTCTTTCCTGCTGGGCTACCAATAAGAAGCAGAAAGAGGCATTGTTCTCTCCACATCCATACATTGAACTCAATAGAGCAGTTGTGCTACAGCTCCCAATGGAGATGACTCCTCAGTACTACCAATTGCAGTGGTTTCAAAACTAAAATTAGCCTTTCCCATGAAATCGTGAGGTTTTAAAAATAGTGGCATGCATGATCTTTTTCATTCCCTTTTAGTTTCAAGTCTTTTATTTTCATGTTTGCAAGACTTCTATTACAAGTATAGGAGTGAGAAAAGAAAATTGTAGAGATTCTCATGCAACTCAAGGAGGTGGGGCTAAAGTACAGCATATCATGCAACATGGTAAATATTGAGAGGTTTAACACTACATCCCTTCAGAAGCTCATGAATAAATGAGGACCGACTGACTCAAAAAACTTTCCTTCTACCCAGAATGCTGAGCAAATGAATGGATTTCTGCAGCAGGCCACTTAATGAGTTTTGTTTTCTATGCATTGGTAGATGCCCTTCCAAAATGCCTGATATCCTCCCTCCCTCCTTGAAGAAGATCTGGTTCCTTTTATGAAGAATCAGTCATTTTGTGCATAACTGATGCAATTTCATCACTCTAGGTTACTGGCTTCTTATGGAATGAGTAACCTTTTAAGCCTTCTGTGCATACATTTGTCTAGGAAAAAAGTATTTTGGTATCACAACAAAGGTGAGGATAGTGCTCCAAAATTAGTTGTCCCAAATAAAGGAAACAAAAAAAAAAATAGGATAAATGAACAAGAATATAATTTAATATTACACTGGTACCAGGGATACTGGGATCGATTTTTATTTGGGAGATCTCATTGTGTAGAGTGTAATGGAAATACACAGCTTGATACAGTTTTTATCCCAAGGAGGTTACAATTGGGATTTTGTATTCTACCCATTTGGTTCATCTGTGGAAACTGAATTAATTATAAAACATATAATTTAATACCTATAATTAAGAAAAGTGAATACAAAACTTGATCAGCATCTTGTGATGTACTGGAGTACTGCTGCATGTGGGTCAGAAAAGACCTGTTTAGGGCCTGGGCCAAACATACCATATGTAGTCTCTTCAAAAAGGGAGGGGGATCTGCTGCTCAGGATCACACACAAGCTGTTATACTGTAACGGTTAGGTGCTAGTGAGCTGGGAGCCATGCGAGCAACTAACCAGCCTTTACTTTGATCCTGGATGAAGCAGGGTTAAAGTTTGAGTGGTCTTGTTATGCTTCTATCACTACACAAAGATGTGACAGTTGGTCCTATCAGTATCCTTTGATAGCAGTACAGTGTCGAAGGTAACTTTTTCATTCTCCATCACTTGAGTCTGTGCACCTTTAAGAGTGTCTTATCTTGACAACCACTTGTTCCATTGAACTACAAAGTCCAGTGCTTTTTATATTGGTTAAAAAGGTATATGCTTAAAGAGTTCTACATCACTTACTCCAAATGCTACATATTCTGGTGTTTTTCATGCCAAGAATACTTTGTATCTGGCTTAATTTTGAATAATTATATTTAACGTGAAAAGTTTGCTGTGTTGGCAGCTTTGGAAACGGAACTGTTATTTTTCTGTTGGGTAAAGGCACAACTAGAAATAACACAGAAATCAAGCAATTACTTATATAATCTTTTCAAGCACCACACATTATGGCAAGGAAAAAAGGAACAAAAACAAACCTCCCCTCATCCATAAAGAAAGGAAGGATTACGAGCCACCCATCAAGTATGACTTGTTCACGACTTCATTTTGAGAATTCATGTTTTAAGCCAGGGGTGCCTACATTTTGCAATTGAGGGGGGGGGGGG
>NW_005842587.1:723876-734125 GCF_000455745.1 Alligator sinensis
CGGGGGGCCCCCATTTTTCAATTGGGGGGGGGGGGGGCACTTTAATGCTTAGCTCTGAGCCTGAGCCACTTCCAGGCCAGCCCATGCTGTTGCCAGTGGAGACCGAGCCAATTGCTGCTCCTGTCACAGTACCACTGTTGCTGCCACCAGATGGGTGAAGCTCCCAGTTGCAGAAATGCCATGTATGCCTTGCAGTTCCTCAAGATGACATCTTGGGCTGAGGAGGGCTTGGGCTCCACGAGTGAGCACTCTAACTTTCAGCCTATGCTGTAAAAAAGTGATTGACAGCAGCAGCCCTACCATCCCCTCTTCCCCTTCCCACTTTAGGAATGAAAGTAGGTCTGACTGTTGTGCTTTGTACAGCACTCCCTGCTACCTGTGTGTTTGATGGAGTGGGAGCACACCAACTGGACTGGCCTCTCAGCAGGCTTAGGTTAAGGGACATCTTGCTTATAAATCTCAAATTAACTCAGGGATGAGACCTGCAGCAAAACATTTGTCTCAGGAAAAATGGCAGCAGTTCTGGATAAGCACTTGAGGTGCTTTCTAGCCCTGGGCTGCACTGTGCTGTCTGCTCTAGCACAGAAGGGTTGGGAGGGAGGGAGGAAGGGACTGCTCCACCCCCCTCCCCAAGGCAAGCCCTGGCTGGGGCCAGGGAGAAGGGTGACACACCCTTTCCCTCCCTCAAACTTACTGCAGACTGCAACTGGACTACAAATCCCAGAGGCACCTGGAAGCAGCCCCTGCCTGTGCCTGGAAGCAGGAAGAGTCCTGCTGCTGTGACTCTGGACTGCAAATCCCAAGACCTCAGGGGCAGCAGGAAGTGAACACAGCCCATGCTGGCTACCTGCCAGAGAGTGCTCTAGGATCCCGCTGCTTCTGGTCTGAGCCACTGCAGGCCTTTGGCTACATTCCCTGAATCAAAATGAATGTGTGTCCAGTTGTTTCTCAGTTTAATCTCTGCAGTTTAGACTAACCTGCAAATCAATTCAGACTGAATCAATTCAGCCTCGGGCTTTTTGACTGTTTGTACTTAGCCTTCATGTGGTGCCATTTTCCCCCACCTCTGCTCCCTGTACAAGGGAAAGGGGTGCTCCCAAGATGGTTCAAGCTTCTGTGTTAATGTCTCCTGCACCTTGAACAGGCTTTGGGAGTTTTCCCTGCTTAAGGGCTACAGGAATCCCTCTCCCCTCCCACCCCATCTTTGCATGAGCAGTCCTGGGACTCTTCATGATTCTGAGCAGTAGTAGGAATTCCCTCATCTCACCTTAATTCCCCACCTGCATCTGCATCCCACTGCCAATCAGTGGACCAGGAGAACTGGGATTAGTGACTTCCATCTACTGCTGCAAGATTTCCACCTGCCACTCTGGCACCAGCACTGCTAGGTGTGGAAGGGGCAAGGAGAGCAGTTCTCCTTGCCCTTCCCATTCTGGCAGGGTAGGGGGCTGTTGGTAGCTGCCGCTTTCTATTTCTGTTAGATTCGCACTGACACCCTTCCCTTTCCCCAGCAATGTGTCAGTCATCATGCTCTCCGGGGGGGGGGCGGGGACCCAAAAGCAACGGTCTAGCTAGGGTGCTGGAATGCCTGTACATTCCCAGCCCTACCCTGTATTCCCAGTACTAAGACTTTCCAGGAAATGGAGTGCCTGTCCATTAGGGAGTGACACATTTGGTAGTAATGAGTAGCAAAGGTAAGCAGAGGCTGCACTGGTGAGGTGACAGCAGGGAGGGTTGGGGCAGCCCTGGGTGTACACTGCAGAGGGGTTTCATGGCATGCAGCAGAGGAATACATGGCACAGGGCAGAGGAGGTGCCCTTGCCACCATATAATGCCAGTTCCCACCTGTCCCACCATGTCTTGTCATGGGCCAAATTGAATCTTTACAGACTGGGTTTGGCCCATAGGTTGCTGGCCCTGATCTAACTTTTGTGTGGATTGTTTTCTTGCATGTGGGCAACTAGATTCTGCCTAAACTGCATTTAGGAAGCTACCTGCCATTTTGAAGTTGGTCCTTTACCTGGTAAATTTGCCCAGTCCAGGTCCAGCAGCCTCAAGTAAACTGTGTGGCTCTGAGCAGGCTGCCCCCTGAGCCTGAATCAGTCTAGACATATCTTGGGGCCCTGGAGATGGGTAAATTAGCACTGCTGAATCATAAAAAATTAGGGTTGGAAGGGACTTCCTCAAAGCAGGACCATCCCCAAGTAGATTATCCCAGCCAAAGCTCTGTCTAGCCAGGTCTTAAAAATCTCCAAAGATAGAGACTCCACCACTTCTCTGGGTAATGTTTCAGTGCTTTACTAGCCTCCTAGTGAGAGAGTTTTTCCTAATATCTAACTTAAGCTTCCCTTGCTGCAACTTGAATGACAGTCCCAAGTAGAACAGCATGGCAAGATTGAGGGCACCGATGCCAAGGATGGGGCGTTAACTGCAGAGGTTGGCAATCTGGCCCACCAAGCAGTTAGATCTGTCCTGCAAAGCAGTGATGTCAGCAGCACTTCTGTGACAGGCTGCACTGTAGACAGGAGGAGGAAGAGCAGCAGCTCCAGGGGTAGCAGTAATGGTTGGGAGCTGCCTCTCTTAAAGTGGCCTGCCACTCAAAAAAAGATGCCTGCCCCCTGGTTTACTGTATAGATATGGCTTAACCCTCATTGAATTGTGCTCCCTGATCTGTAAAATGGAGATAAGAATGCTGCCCCTACCCCAGGGCTTTGTAAAGAGGTATGTAACTGCACAGAAACTGCGGTGAGGGCACCACAGGAAAGAACGTGTTAGCAACCACATTGTAAACCACCTTTAAGTCATAGTCTTTTCAAAGCCAAAGTGTGAGAGGGCAATACAGTCTCCAAAGCCAGTCAAGTCCTGCTCTCAGCTCAAAATGGCATGGTGGATATCAACAATAGCAGAGCTGACAGTTTGTTCCCTACCATGGCTCTGTCTCTGCTTGCACATGTCCTTGTCCTGCAGGTTTGTTATGCATGGGCTGAATTGTTTCTTAGGTTTACATACTCACCATGTATGAACCTGCAAGGAACAGAGGGCTTGGTTTTTTCCTCATACTGTTTTGTTGAGGAGAATACACAAACAGAATTAGGAAGAAGTAGGGACTCCTTGCTATATTCATAAGAGCAAGCAGGATAGGCAAATTGGATTTGCTGACAAGCTTTGCTGCTGGATGTCAGACTTTCCTGGTGCTCAATAAATGACAGATATGACAGTACTAAGGTAGCTAATGCACTGTTTTCCCCAGTGGGGGTAATCAGCACCACCATCAAACAGCAAAACAACAAGACCAGTCAAATTTGTTGCTGCTTTTCATGCTGTTCTGAATAATGGTGTATTTTGCCATTAATTTCTATGGCCTATTGCAAGTCCCACATTTCTTGGTGTGCTGAAGTTCAGCTTTGCATTTCTGGCTACCTACGTTTTCAATATAGTTACTTTTACTCCAAAATACTCTTCACGGATTTGTCGAGCTGCTACAGCACCTGATCAAAGTCAGGGCCAGGAGGAAAACACTGAGTGAGACAAGGTCCTATATTGCAGCATGTTAAATGAAAGCAACTTCAGTGGCTGCACTAAGGGAACGGGGTGTAATGACGAGGGATAGAAATTACAGATCAGGCTTACGATTTTGTTTTACATGCACATAATGAACCTAGGTATTGTCTTTTGTCCACTGAGTGCTCTCTTCTTTGAGCCAAGGCTCTGCATGTGGGAATGTAGGCCAACATTAAAACCAGACCTCCCATGCTGCCATGTGATGCTCTTCAGCTCTGGGGTTGGCCCAGGATTTTTGACATGGGCATACCTTTAAAACAGTTGGCTTTGATACTAGAATGGCAGCACTTGGGACCCTTGGCTTTTGGGCCTGTGTACAGATATACAGAGCATCTCTTGCAGTGAGCTTTTTACATACTTTAAAAAATAGCTTTTGAGGCCTTTTTATGCATGTGTTAGTTTTAGTGATAACAGGATTTTGAAGTTTTCAAACTAGAGCATTTATTAGCAGGCTAGTATAAAATAAAACCAAAATAGCGTAGGCAATTAGACCACATGACCCAGGTCCACAGGCAACGCCTGTTGCTGAATTATTTGTCATAGTTTACACCTCACCACAAATCAGTTAAGCAGCCAAGTGCTGCTTTCTCTAGGCTTTCAATTGTTAAATCACCCTTCCCCCGTCCTCCTCAAACATCCACCTTTAATTAGTTGCCATAAACTTTGCCACTACAGTAGTACATAGATTAGGGTGCTTTACATACTTTAGCTAGATTTCCTTGTGGCTTCCTTATATCAGGAAGGCTTGAAATAATTTATTTCTATGCTGAAACAGAGCTGATTTAAAAGAAAAGGATGAAGAAACCCATTTAGTAAGAACAACAAATGAAACACAAACAAGGTTTTTAAGTGCTGTAATGCTTCCTGGAGCAGTTTCTCCCTTATCATGCTTCCCTCCCCAGCACCAGCCTGCTGTCGTTCCTCACTGTGGCATGGTGGTCCAGCCCTCACATACGGAGGGGAGTACTTAAAAAGAGCATTTCAGATGAAAACAGGATGACTACTCCTGAGTAAGAGGGGAACCACAATGGGTGGTGCAGTCAGGCCCTATGCTGTCAGACTCAGTCATTACATTCTTCTAAGCAGGCATACGGTTTTCTTGGCTGTAAAGTGCTGTGCGTGCTTGTGGTACTATATATACTATTCTCTCTGCCTTTCTTCAGGTTCTGCCTAACATGCCCTATTGAAACAAAGAAGCTGCTGAACAGCCAGAATACAGATACCTTGCTTCTTTAAGAGGCCAGTTTAGCCCATTAGCAATGTCACCTCATCAGAAGTCAGCAAGGAAAAAGGAGCCATGTCAGTGATCAGCGGGGAAATATGCATTAAGGTATTTGCAAGTCATTCCTGCCTCACAATTCACATACTTATTCAACAGACAAAATCCTGGAAAGGCAGGTTAATGCTTATCTTATCTGATGTTCAGGGAAAGACCTAGCTAAGCTGCCATGATGTTTCCCTGTGAGTAAGGTGTGTTTGCTCAAAATAGTCTTCTTAAACATAATTGCCAAAATCCTGGGACAAAATCCTCCTGTTTAATCCTTGAGATTGCTCTGTATTGTCATGGCTGCTAAACTTGGCCTTAAACTACAAGAGGCTGAGAAGTGATACCAATTTTAAAATTTAATCATCAACTTAGATGTGCCTAAAACATGGAGAAAATGCATTGCCTTTCTGTACCACTACCTGTAGACTTGAATATAAATAGCACATTTGTTTCACATTGCAGAATAATGGCTAAAAAGCCATTCAGATAATGTTGTAACTCTTTCTCCCTGTCAGATCTAACATGCCTGCAGTAAGTAAGAGATCACTTATGTGCTGCCTTTAGGGCAAAACTCACCCCTGAGTAGAGGTTTAGCACGAAGTGTATGCACAACTTAAATCCAGCCTAAGCCTTTAGATAGGTCTGCCAGATATCTCTGCAATGGGAATGAGAATTTAGGTATTTTTATATTCCGTTCACAGGCACAGGCCTGTAATTAACACCTTTATGACTCAGATAGGTATGACACTCTTCAAATAGGTGACCTGATGGCAGACAATTTAACATCGTACATGTACTTGTGCTGAGCCACATGGCCAGGAAACCATGAAATATTAATGGCCATGCAAATCTTCTGTCATATATCAAGCTTTGCTGTGTTCCTGACCCCTGACTTCCCTTAATCATTGCTGGGTGTGTGGGGTCTGTTACTATTCTGAGATATCTTGTGAACAGGGACAAAGTAATTACTTGATCCCTGTCTGCTGTAGGAATCTTTCTGAAGAGAAAATGGAGCACTCCCTACATTAAAATAAATGCAGTATGGCTGCTTCAGAAGCTTTCTCTTTTGGTGGCCTGAATGCAGATGAACCATGTGTCTGTGGGGGGTTTTTTCCTCAACATTACTTTGGATCTCTTAATCCATCTATTTTACCATAGCTTAAATATGAATGACTTCTTCTTAGTAGTTTTCTGCCCCCCACTAGCTTTGTTAAAGGCTTGCTTGTAAATAAGATGTCACAGTTTCACCTTTTGATCCAGAAAGCAGCTGTAGGTCTTTGGAAGAAGGTGAAGCCTTAGTTGGTGCCCTGTGGAGATCTATCTCATTCTGGTCCCAAATAGACACCGACTTAAGGCATCCTCATGTTTCAGGATTTTCCCTATCAGTACTCATTTCGTTACTGCTGACTATTATGATTCCTTGCTTCATGCTTTGGCCCTGACCCCATCTGGATTAGAGCCATTCTCTGGATCAATGCTTAATGAACAACATTGAATAGCAGTAACTGTTTCAAAGCACTTCTTCCCCCATTCCCCTATGACATTTGAGTTCACAGTTACTGCAACCAGATGCGACACCTGGAAACTTCAGACAATGCGGTGGTCAATATGTTTGTTGTACCTTCTGTTTCTTACATTCATAGGGCTTGGGCATGAAAATGCCATCTGTATAGGATTCTAACTGTAATGAATGGGGGCTCACACACACAGTGTTTGCTTTCTTGAATCTTAGTTACCAAAAGATTCTTAAGCGATGCAGTTTGAAGTCTATTTTTGTAACCACTTGGTGACTTATCTCTCATGCTGTGGACCACACGGTATGGGGAAAATCTCCATTAGATAAAAGGTCGTGTAACCATGAGCATTTGACAGGTTTGCCCTGCAGTTTTTCATACTAGTCCTGCTTTTGGAAAGCACTCAAGCAGGAGTTTAGATGAAGTACATGTTTAAGTGTTTTCCTAAATAATTAAGTTTTATTGGATAAGAAACACTCTAGTTAAAATTGTCAACTCATCTTTCCACTATAGAGTTCTCTTTGTAGTAGACTACAGCTGATAAATGCATGATGAATTTGAAAAATCCCTGATAGGGATCTTCTTGAATTCTAGGTACTTGAAACTGCTTCAGATCACTAACTTCTGATAAAAAGTAGTCCTTTTGTATAGGTTGGGTTGAACTGAGTAGTCTTTAAACACCTGATGTAGTGCCAAAGCAGTTCATAGACATTTCTCAGTGTATCTACATAGGGACTTCACTATGTAATAAGTTCCTATAATTTGTAAGCACAGGGAATTACTCGGTGCATCTACATGTGACATTACTTCATCATAGCAATGCGCTCCTTCATTATAGCGCATTGCTATGGTGCCATAGTGCCTAAAAATAATTCTGTACAGCATGCACGGCGCAGTATGGGCCGTTTCTATGCTGTCTTTTAGTACTTCCAGAAAGAAGTACTAAATGATGGCGCAGTAACATGTAGACACGCCCAGTGTAACCAAGGACTGCATTTGAGTGTCCATTCTCGATATCGGCCCACGTGTGAATGCAAAAAATAAAGCATGTTTAATAATAAATATATCAGTTCTTTGGTGTCTTTCACCCATCATTTCCAAGCTAGTCTTTTTCCTCTCCCACACCTCTGAGTCCCTCTTGCCCTGTGGACAATCTGGGCTTTGAAATCACTTTGCCTTTTACCAAATCGGATTCAAGCTCCTTGCCATTACCCTTAATGCTGTACATATTTTTGCTTCAGCTGTGTCTCTGGTCTCATGTTTTTTTTTTCTGTGCAGTATTACCTCTTCTTGGGCTAGTCATCTTGGTCTTACCAGCCAAACATCCCCCTTTTGCCTTTCAAATTCCTCCTTCCATAAATCCTATTTTTTCTGAAAAAAAATCTCTCTGCCCCCTTGTTTAGCTAAACAGTTGTCCTTTGGTCTGCCTTGGGTCCCAATCCCACAAGGGACCTGTGTGCATGGACCTTTGTGCCTATGCAGATCCCTGTTCCAGAGACCTTTGTTTATCTCTTCTCACTAAGGGTTTATCTGCATGAGGATGCTCAGGAAAGTTAAGCCCAGTTTACTAAAGGTGTGACGTGAAAGCACACAGTGAAGTCCCCACATAGATAAACTTATTCAGAAGTAAAGTGACATCAGTCCAGTGTGGCCAGTTTAGTGGTTTTGTTGCTGGGGGTCCTTTGCAACAAAATATATGCATTAAGGATCCTATATCAGTTTACTGTGTGCTGTGCATTTGATGACTTCAGAAAGTCAAGCTACTAACATGTAGTGACGTTTGAAATTCATCTGTCCAATTTCTGTTCTCAGGAGTTGACACTCCCACCTCAGCCTGCTGTTACCTATCTCTCTGCCTAACCTTCCCAAACTAATAAATCCTGGTTAGATTGGGTCAGTGAGTCTGTCCATTTCTGTACATTTTTGGCCTCTTGAAAATGCCTTGTAATAATCTCAGTGTTAACATATATAAGGCAATGTTCATTCACAGCCCTCCTAAAATGCTGGCATCATAAATGGAAGCAATGTCAAGAGAAGTCAGATGTACTATTAACCCAGATATCTTGGCACAACAGCATCTTGATTTAACTTTTTTTTTTTCTGGTAAGATCATTGTGCCATGTTGGTCAACTGGAAATATAGACATTAGTTTTCATTTTTAAAAATGAGCAGCTGAGGGTATGTGCAGACGTTACATATAGATCAACCTAAATAGGGTTAGATGGCTCTAAATGCCAATTTGTCTAGACATTCAGGGGGGTTAAATCAGGCCAAAAAAGGCAGGCCCAATCTAAGTTCTTTCACCTGAACAGGTGAATGAATTTAGATCAGGAACAGGTTAGCCCAATTCAGTGAACATCTGCATGTTTGGAGCTCAGCCCAGGACTGGGAAAGCTTAGTCGCTCACCCCAGCCCTGAGGCTGTGCTCTTCCTACCTCACCGCACCCTACACACACTGGGCTATTTTTAGCATCTCACCCAACCTCTCACACCCAGATGGGCAGCTGCCTCTTCCCCCCACAGACCTGCTAGCCTTCCCCCACCCAAGTCCCATCCATCTCTTCCTGTACCCTGAGTTACTTACATCAGGTTCTCACTCCTGGCACTACCAAATGTCTGCACTTGCTGCTTCTGATCAGTCTTGTGGCTCAAAGTGAGCCATGTGATTATAGACCAGGTGGGTGAACATTAGTATGCAGCTTAAGAGGACCTTCAAGCGGTATATGATACCTACAACATGCAGCATTACATAAATTAGCCATACAACTTCAAGACATTGTTAAAGTGACCTCTTAGTGGGCAGGTAAGACAGACCCATAAATGTATCTAGGCAGATGAAAAGAAATGTGTGAGGCTTCAGGTGCTCATCTTGAGACATTTTGGACCTGCTGGTACAGAAGGGTAGAGCACCTATCCTCTGCAACTGATTATAATTGGATGTTGGATGCGCAGCACTTTTTGAGAACAAAGCTAAGATGTCTCCAACTGCCTGTCTCCTCCCCCATGGAAGCCTACAAGTAGTCGGAATCACTACCTTAAAGGTTTTCCAATGTCTGACTCCCATTCATCTCCCCCTCCTACCCATCCCCCATGGAAGTTTTTAAATAGTCAGGACCACCACCTTAAAGGTATTTCAATGTCTGAATCCCATCATTAAATGAGAATGCAAGGCCCAGGTTCCAGCAATGATCTAGGTGACCAGTTCCCAAATTTTTGTTCTTTTTTCCAGCCCCTACCCTGTTCTTCCTCCCTGCAGTTCCCCATCTCTCTCTCTTTTTTTTCTTTTCTTTTCTTCACCATTCACTCATTTCATTTTTGGAACCTTTTAATTGTTGAGGAATCTTTGGAGTATTTCTGCAGCTACCTCTATGAGTGAACTCACTGGCCTCCCAATCTCCAATTCTGCTGAGTCCAGGCCTCCTGAAAGCTAGAAATATAAGGGTGAAGCAGAAAATTAGGTGTGACGGAAGTTAAATGATTCAATGGGTAAACAGTAGACAGCCTTGGGCTTCTGAGAACCTGTATTTGGTTCTATTGTGTCCGAAGTGAAATTGGTGGCTTTTGTACTATGCATAAAAACTGACGACAGCTTCGCACTCAGCACAACATTGTCTAATTCAGGGGTGGCCAACCTGTGTCATGGGAGCCACAAGTGGCATGGGCAGTTTCTGTGCATGACCCCCAACAGATCAGGGAGGGGCAGGCAGCATAGTGCCAGATAGGGCAGGAAGCAGAAAGAAAAGCAGCAAATCAGGCAAGCAGCACAGGAAAGAAAGCAGAGCAGAAAACAAAGCAGCAGGGAGTACAGGCCTGGGAGCGGAAAGCAAATCAGCAGAATGACCGGGGAAGGGGATTGGAATGGCACTTGGGGAGGGCACAAGGCTTAATCTGTGGCATGCCTGTTCCC
>NW_005842587.1:734157-740172 GCF_000455745.1 Alligator sinensis
TTACAGGTTTCCCTCACTTTATGCGGGTTCTGTATGTGCAAATTTGCTCATATGCAATGACCCTTTTTATACCAAAGATTCATTATATGTGAGGTAAATTCACTCTTATGCGATTGGTGTGATGGAAGCCGGTAGTCAGCTGCTTTGTGCAATGCATTGTGGGAGTGACATGGCCCAAAATATAGTCTTTTGTGTGGATCTGTGCACCTCGCTCATTGTCTGTGACACATGTTTCTGTAGCTGCCACCCCCATTATAACTTCTAAGCTTCCCATTAGTGTATCTCCTACCCCTCTCCCTGGCCCATCAATGAAGTGCAAGAGAACTTCACTAACACCCTTCACCACCCTCTCTTCACACCAACGAAACATTCACCACCACCCTGTACATGTGTGTACGCTCTGCTGTTGGTGAGTGCCGATATTGTCTTGTAAAAGTGGTAGAAATGGGTCTGGGGGTCAGTACAGTCGAGGTCCTGGAACATATCCCTATTTGTTACATTGTAAAGTGGGTTTCCTTTATGCAAATCTGCATTATGCACCATTTTCCTGGAACACACGTACAGCATAAAGCAAGGGAAACCTGTAATGATTTTGTCATCTGTATAATTCAAATATTGGAAGATTCTCCCCTACAAAACTCATTCCCTCTCTTCCCTCCCATAGGATGGTGTGTGTGTCACCATAGATCCTTTTCCCTGTGTGTGTCTGGACTGAGTGAGGTCCAGTCTACCCTATCTTATTTTGCTGGCAGAGCTCCCATTCTGCTGTCAAATCTGTTGAGCGCCTCGGTGCTCAGAGTTCCTCTGCCTTGACAGAACCCTCCTTTCGGCCAGCAGACTTCTACCATCTCTTCTGAGCAGACTAGGGTTACTGCTACTGACAGCAGCCAACTGAAGACATGTGTAGACACTCCCACACCTTCTGCCACCTGCCACAGTCCCTTCAGCTACTGATACCATCCCTGGTAACACTTCACATCCTGCTGAGTGGAGCTACATGAAACTGTTGGAAGCAAATCAGTGTGCTGCCCTCCCCTTCCCATGCAAAGAGGACAATTATTAATTCTCCTTTTAAAAGGTCCCAAAGGCACAAAAAGGAGCAGTGACTAAGTCTCATCGTAAAGGGCTTTGTCACTTGGATCTGTGAGTCAGTTTTAATAAGCAAGATGGCTTCTGCTTCTGGAAACAGTGACCTGTCTACCTTATGTCTCATTCACATGAAGACTCGGAGACACAGCTATTCACAGCAAAAGCCCTTTACATCGCTCGCTTCAAAGCCCTCTGCAAAGAAACCACTGGGACCTCGCTCTCTGCTTAATGCCGAATATATTAATGGAGTGTGTTCCTTTTTAATATATTAAGACATGCAAACGTTCAGCAAAAACAGAGGGGAGAGCCCGACATGATCTCTTTAGTTTTTTCCTTTGGTCTCCAGTCAGTGTTCCCCATCAAAGCAACAAAGTTAGAATGAATTCAGATACCACCCCTGATCCCATCTCTCTCTTCACCAAAACACTTTCACTGCAAATTACTCTCTTGGGAAACCACTGTTCTTTTTTTCTTTTTTTTTTTCATAGATGTGCTAGTATGCCAGCCTGGAGGGAACTGTTTATCAAGGCACATGCAATATGATTTGCACAGGGCTTGGGAGGTCAATTGCCCTGTTTTATTGAGGCAAAGTATAAAATAGACAGCTCTATCTGTGTCACTAGGGTCAACTGTGCCTATCAAGTGTGTGGGTGGTTCCCAGCTCTCTGTTGGGCCCCCAACACCATCTCCCTCCTTTCAGACCATTGCTTCCTGTGTCAGAGTTTAAGGCCTGGCTGTGTTGATGACATTTGTGGTTCAGTAACTGTGAAAGCTGCCTTGTTTTGGTTTGAAGGAAAGGCACTGGCTGAAGCTGGCTGTATGCGGAGCTCTGCATGGCAGTGCTGTATATCTTCAGCTGCTCCTTCCCTTGTGTGTACTTCACTGTCAAGCCATGGACCTTTAAACAGAAAGCATGAGGCCTCAGAGGTTAGGAGGACAAAACTGAAGGCTAATAATGGATGTTTATGAATGCAGCTGGCATTTTAGCGCTTTGTGTCTTTCACGTTGTCCTTCATTTTCTCTCTTATCGCTCTTTCCCCGCTTCTTTTAACTCAGTTCTATATTTCCTCTGTAAAGCACTTAGTGCTGTTGAGAGGACATAGAGTAACCGAGTCTTAAGTAGCTGAGCAGCAGTGTCTGTTGTACAGCATGACCCATCCACAGCTATGGCATTAACCTTGCCAGTGACATGGTTTGTGAGATCCCGAAGCTGACCCTTGCAAAGGGAGGAACCCATATACCTCCCAGGACTGATCTTACAGTGTGACTTTGCAGATGCCGAGAGATTTGTAAAAATGAAAGAAATGGTTCTTCACAACAGCCCTGTGAGGCAGGTGAGAGACACAAGATTTGTTATGCGAGGGAATATCTTTAATGAAATTAAATAGTAGCGTTGGGAGGGTTAAAAGACAAGGTTTTGGCATTCAAGGGCCCTTCATCTGGGGAGGAAGCAGTCACAGTTCAGGCTAAGTACAAGTGAAAACAAGTGTGTTAGTTTAACCTAATTGCATCAATGAATCTGAGCACTTGAAGGGGAAGTGGGCAGTTATCGCCTCTGGAGCCAAAAGAAGACAACAAAGGGAGAGGTGGGCTGGAAGTTGTAATGAGTCATAAAAAAAGTTTCTGTTAAGTTCATGGTTTTTGGTATCCCGTATCCAGGCTCATCTTCTGAAGTACTTTGTAGTCCAGGGGTGGCCAACTGTTGGCTACAAATGTCCAACTCGGGATTCTTAAAATTCTAGTTTATTAGTCGGATTGAAACACTGTAATCATAAACCTTTGGGCTGGTCCCCACACACACACACATGCACACATGCACACACATACACTCACACAGTAGCAGGCTACAGAGTCAGGTATACCTATCCTACAAGCACTGGAGTCTGTTGTTGAGGCTTCTTTCAGCGTGGTGTTATCTTTCAGAAGGGGGTCGCTGGCTGGTCCTTCTGGTTGGACAGGTCTGGTCGAGTTGGAGATCAAGAGGGCGCCACTGAGGGTCACTTTTCACTGCCTTTTATCTGTCCCTGGCAGACTTTGATGACTCCCCAGTTTTCAGGTTTGCCCAATTCAGGGGTCATTGACCCTTGTGGGACTTCCCCCCCTCGGTGGCTACTGGATGGCATCTGTCAGCCCCAGGGGTCATCTGCATGTACGTCCAGGTTTGGGAGTCCGTTGATGAATTTTGAATAGGGCTCTGGGAGCGGTTGATCTGGAGATACTCAGCCCAAAAGTTGGTCCCTGGTGTTGATTAACTCAGACCAGGGCTTCTAGCCCTTGATCAGTGAGGTTTAGAGATTTCCAGGTTGTTACATTGTCTTCTATTGAGTTCTTCCTCCCTTGGTTGATCTGCAGCTTCCAGGTGATAATTGCTGCCTGCTACTGTGTTACACATTCAATCACTGATTCACTCACTCTTTCAGAGGCCAGCCTGATACAGGGAAGGGCAGTTTGATTCCTGCTCTTAACATTGTTATAATGTATAATTTACTTATGAAACTAAACACATTCAGTTGAAAGTTGAAAGGTGAGGAGTATAAAATATAAGCTACAAATGCCATGACACACAAATAGATAAAAATACCAAACTACAAGGGGAGATACAAAATGCGCACACACAAATTTTAAAACACAATTCCTTATCTTAAAGTGAAAGAGAGAGGAAGGAAGAAAAGGTAGAAAAAGAGAAACATATCCAAAGAGGGGAGAGCAAATGCAGGCAAGAGGAAAAGGGGGCTTTCTGCTACACAACCTACAGAATGGGTACCACAAGTGGCACAGGCACTGGCCTCTGGATGTGGCATGCAGTAGACTGAGGAGGATACAAGTAGCACAATGGCAAGTCAGGCATGGAGCAGAAAACAGAGCAGCAAATCAGGCAGGAGGCACAGGGAAGGGGCAGGGAGCAGAGCAGCAGACTGGGTAGAGGAAAGGAATCAAAGTGGCACTGGGGAGTGTGGGGGGCTAATTTGTGGGACACCTGCCAAAAAGACTGGCCCCCACTGGCGTAGTCAGTCCTTGGAGGACGAGGACTATGAGGTCAGAGATTAAGTGGTTGGTTTGTGACTGGGGATCAGGTGCTTTTGTTCCTTGATATTTTATTCTGTGAAAATTCATTCTCGAGTGTAGTGGGTGTTTTGTCTCACCCACATAGCTTCCAGGAAGGGATTTGATTCCCTGGAAGAGATGTAGGCCTATGCAGGATCTACAAATGCTGATGGGTTTGTTAATCATGATAGTGGAAGAGATGCATTGTTGGGTTTGGCTTTTGTTGTTTTGGTAAGGTCCGGTTCCATTTGATGTTTGCTGGTACATGGAAATTTTGCTTTTGATAATGAGTGGCAATGGTGGGGAGTTGTATGAAAGCCCAGAGGGAAGGTTGGAGAAAATTTCTACCCTTAAAGGTGCCAGGCAGGTAGCTTATCCCCATGTTACAATTGGAGAGAGCGCTCAGGGGTTAATCGACTTCCCCAGTGGCTCACAGGAACCCAATAGCAAAGCAGGAGTTGAACCCAGCTCACATGGCTCCCAGTCCTGCAGTTTAACCACAAGACAAGATCATCCTTTCTCTTTTGTTTCAGCCACTTCTTTCCCACTCTTTCACTCCTGTTTTCAAAGACCTGAGCACCTCTGCACAGCAAGGGCAGGAACCTGTTGTGGGAGCAGCATCTGTGGACTTTTTTAAAGCCCCTGAAACAGGTAAGAATCACTCCCTTAATACTCCCTTCCTCCCTCTTCATGCTCACTGGCATGTCCCAGCCCTTCCCTCTCTCCACCCCGCTTCCAGTGGGGGACAATGGCAGTTTCCCCTTCCCTGTCCAGTCTCCCTCATGATCCCCTGTCAGCCTGGGAGCAAGCACAGGGGCAGGGAACCATTGTTACTATCTTCCGCTGAGTTAGGCTCTCTGCACTGCCTGGTTGGAGTGGGACAGGAGTGGCAGTAGACCTTCCCTCACTCTGGGTCATCTTGGGGAAGTGGCAGTGGCAGGTGGGGAGGAGGGGAATGGAAAGAAATGGGAGCACAGAGGGGAAGGAAAGGGACGCCCGTGGGGGAGAATCGTACCTGATTTAAGGTCTTTAAAAAGGTCTTCAGCTGCTGCTTCTGCAGAGTAGTTTGCCCTTCCTGGTGGCAGTAGGGGAGGAAGGATGGGAGCAGGAAGTGCAGCTGATTTGTTTGTTTAATGCCCAAACTTTTCCTCTTGCCTTTGTCAGGGGTTGGCAACATTTTTGGGCAGAGTGCCAAAAAAACGTACAGCCTCAACTTGTAAGATATTGGCCAGGGGTGGATGGTGTGGGAGCTTCAAGGGGTCCAATCCTTGTGGCAGTGCAGCCCTAGCCCCTTCCCCACCATCTGCTTCAAGGCTCATGTGCCAAGCAAAAGGCCTTTGTGTGCCATGCTCTGGCACCTGTGTCAGGGGTAACCTACCTCTCCTTCATGCAGTTCTTCCACTACCCTCATGAGGTCTTTGTCCTCCCTCCTTGCACCAGTATCACATCAGCAGTTGCTCAGAATTATCAGGCAGATGGTAGTATACAAAAATTCAGCAAGTGAGTGTGCATTAGTGGAATTATTTCAAGCTATCCATGTATTCCATTTATTTATAATTTATTATTAACATATTCCATTCAATAACAGCCCGAGAGGGAGAAAATAATAATTCATTAAGCAACCGTAAGACATTTGTAAGTCAAGGACTTATTATGATCCAGTCTCAAGGAAACATGCGCGGCTTCAAAAATATATTAAGTTTTATCTATGCCAGTTAAGTTGTTTTACATAAGAGAGAGAAATTTAATCCTACTGATCTGTCTCTGTAGCAGCTCAAGGGGAAACCAATTCAGAAACACCATAATCTGAGTAATAGGTTCAATGCCAGCTCCCTCTTATCAGACAGAAAGGAGTAGTTTCATCTCATAGTTTTTACTGCT
>NW_005842587.1:740203-745191 GCF_000455745.1 Alligator sinensis
ACAGTTATCTGCTCCCTGGTGGCCAGATATTAAAGCAGACCAATTAGTGGAGTCCACTGCCCAGTGGCTGGACTCATCATCATCATGCCTGCCTCCTCCCATTGCTGACATCAGTGGCAGCTCAAACTAGAATCCAAAAGGATGTGGCAGTATGCTTCTTCCACCAAATGAATCAGAAAAGAAATCTCCCTTAGCCACAGCAGTGAAAACTGCTCAGCAAATTCAGCTGGCTGCCACTTTGGACAACTTGCATTGAGCAGACATCTGTACTGAAACTTTAAAGAGAAAGGCAGGAATCAGGCTCAGCAACATGTTATGTTCTGTTGCTTTCATAACAAAGAGAGCACTCTTTAACAAAAGACCATTTTTCCTCTGCAAAAACTGTCTGAATGATAATCTTGTCTGGCAGACTGTACACCTGTACTGTACAGGTGTATAGGGCATTTATAGATGTGCTCTGGGAGGTTGCAGGGGAGCACTTTAATTAACAAGCTGTGCTAATTTAAAGCGCCTGAGCATCATGTGTATCAGCGTCCCAGCGCTGAAAAATGGCAGCAGGGTGCTTTGAACTAAAGCTTATTGAACGAGCTTTTGTTTAAAGCGCCCCACTGCAATTTTTCATCGTGGGGACACTGGTATGTGTGATGCTGGAGGCTGCTGGAGCATGCTAATTTCTGTACTCCAGCAGACTCAGTTAATTGAGTATGCTCTGACACGTTAGATTTATAACATGTTGGAACAGCCTTGCTGCATGTCTATAGGAGCCCACAGTCTGGACTGTACGACTACTACAGACTGTACACCTGTTCAGTGCTCCTGAGAGCCGTCTTGAAGCTGCTTGGTTGAAACTGTACCAAATCTTGCTCCATTTTTCTTGGTGAATAATTCCAGGGACTGAATTGTCTCAGTGGATCTACTTTTGTGGGCAAGGCAAGCAGGATGTGCCTCGCTGAGCTTATGGCTCTCCAGGCAATGAGAATTTGAAGCCATTTGGAAGTTTTGCAAATATAGGCCCATGAAGATCACCTTAACTAAGATTTTACATCATGGTTTCCTAGCTGTCCCCTTGAAGCCATGGGGAGCTGGCAGGCTGGCCAGATTCTTTGCTCACCAACCCTGGACTTGCCTGTACCCAGACAGGAGAGGTTTACCTGAGAAAAAATTCTCTTTTCCACTTGTGCAGTTCTACCTCCCGTTCTCAGTCAGCATGATGCTGTAAGTAGAACATCCCTTCAGGACCCCTGGCTCCAAAATGAGACATCTGGCATGCTCTCCTAATCCACTCAACTATTTATCTTTTTTTTTTTTTAAAGCCAAAGCTCATTGAACATCCTCTTTGCACCTGGCCTGGAGCTTTGCTTTGAGATTTCTATTGTCTCCCGTGCATTTGCTAGTTCTGTATAACACTGACCTCACTGGGAACTGATCTGAGAACCATGAACTCTTTTTTAAAAAGATGTTCCCCAGATAAAAAGAATGAAGTGCTTAAAGAGAAATTCCTGGAGAGTTGGAAACCGAGGCAAAAAAGGATGGTATCTTTCCCTCTCTTTCATTTTAATGATGAACTTCTACCTTTCTAGATGTAGATTTCAAAGCCAAAGATAGTAGTGAGTCATTACAGGAGCCTTTATGTTGAGTAAAACCTTTACAATGGTTGCTTTGCTTTAGATCCCACGATGAGCCGATATGTGCCCAGTTGGTTTTCTTTTCCTTTCAGTTATCTCAATTTCCCTCGTGGCTTATTTATCACAGTCGGTCTGTGTTTGCTCTGGGTTATCATGTGGCCCATAGCTTATCAAGCAAAAGGAAGTGTTTCTAGAGGTAGGACTGCAGAGGCCAATTCAGCAAGGCTTAGATCCTCTCATTTAGTGCAGAATCTGAACAACAGACCATGTGCCAGGAACTGCCAGGAAGGTGACCAGCAACAGAGTGGCTGAGGATGCAGGAGCAGTCAAGCCCTAGCATGACTCCTGTGTGGGTTGGGAAGGATCCATGTGGCAGCAAATCTGAGTTCCTGCTCTCTGCCTCTGCTTCACAGACAAGTCCAAACTTCTATCTCAAAAATGAGCACCAGGGACAAAATCACCCAGCTCCTTCCCTCCACAAATTGTGTGTCCTGGATCAGACCCATATTCCTCTTTTGCTCGCTTCTCTAGATAACTCCTCCTCTAGTCTCCCTTGATTATTTTAAGCTCCAGTCAATTTACTCCCATTTGTGTCTCTTCTTGCAAGGACTGGGAAAGGCCAGAAACTGTCATATCTAGGTTTAGATCTGAGGCTCACTTGCATGGTAATGACATCTCATTCTCTCCCCCAGTTACCATATGTCATGACCAGAACAGGTGACAAGATGAAACCTCACAGACACCACAAGGGCAGGCCTTCAGGAGATATGAGCCTTGTGCCCCTCCCTGACAGGGAAGAGAAAGCTTCCTGAAACATGTTCCCATCCACTCCCACAAAACTGCACAAGTGAGTCAATCAGTGGTACAGGCAGTAATATGGCAGGCTGTTCATAGCCTTAATTAGGTCAGCAGGGACATTTTATCTGTGGTCATTGCCAGAAAGATGTCACCCCCACAGGTAATAGCATAGTCTCCATCCTAGATGTGTGTCTGTCCCTAGACTTGCCAGCATTTTAATATTGAAGTCAGTCCTATCCATTTAGCATAAATTTACTTTAGTGTCTGTAAACACACATTGATTTGCTTAGACATACTGCTTGCTCTGCCCCATTTTACACCCATTCATTCAATGCTTACATTTCATGGTCAGTCATTCAACATCTGTCTTCACTTCTCTCCGCCCCCCCCCCGACAACTCACTCCACATCTCATTCACCCATAGACACGTGGTATGTACAACCCATTCTCAATGTATATACTTGCATCTGTACACACATCCCCATACCCTACACCCACTCATTCCACAGACAGGATAGCTCTGTGAGTTTCCCCACCTGACTTTGGGTTTTCAAACTTTTAAGTGGACCTGTGGGGAAATCCCTACAAGGGATTTCTTGCATCTATTTTTTGACTCTTGGACAGAGGCTGGGACTGGCGAGGCTGGGAGAGGCTGGAAGGTGACTAAATGAATACATCCAGATGCTGCCAGGTTGAGTGAGGACATTTGACTTCTTGTGAGGATCCCAGAGCTTTGTCTGTGCGATGGGGAGGGTGAAGGGGGCTCAGCTACAGCCAAAGTCAGAGAGAAGAACAAAAAGACCTCTGTGGTAGAGGAGCTAAGATGTAGGGTATGTGTTGGGGTAAGTAGGACAGCAGCAAACCATGGGGAGAACTGAGGCCTTACATGAGGTAGGTCTACATTGTAGGAGATATAAGGAGAGGATAGAAACTGGGCAGCAGCCTACAGATGGGTTAGGAGTGGTGGTTCTAGGATTCTCAACCAGTTAGGAGATGCAGTGCCAGAATCTTCACCCCACACCCAGCTTTTGGGACTGGTGGGAAAGAAAGAGCTGGAGTGGAGGTGAGGGACTTCAGTATTAGCTGGGAGGTCAGCCCTTTGTTCACAGAGCTGGGGGGTGCTCCCTCTGCAGAGGCTTTAACTCTGCCTGGCTGCTCTTTTTTAGGGGCAGAAAAATGGCAAACAGCAATCAATCAGGCGGAGTCCCACATCGTCATCTGTTCTGGGAAGCAAATTGATGAGGGTCAAACACACCCATGATACCAAGCAGCTCCATCACTTCCTTCTCAGGAACTTCCCCTAACACTGGTAGGGTAGAGACCTTTGATATTGTAAGGAGGCAGCTTCCTGGCCAATGATCCAATCCTCAGGCAGTTAGTCCCTACCCTCTACTACAGCTGTGTATGTTGGGTGAGGCTCAGATTCAGGTGTGAATCCCAGTAGTGTGGCTGGTTTCTTGGATATGAAGGGCCTAAATAACAGGTCCCATGTCTTCACTGAAATTTAGATTTAGTGCCATGTCTTGTACTCTGTATTCTGGAGCAGTGTGACAACAACTCTCTCATCTCTGCTTTTGCTTTGTTGTGCCAGAAGAGACAAATGTACTCTACTGGCAGACCCTCATATCCGCTGTGTGTGCGTGCGTGAGCCTAGACACCAAACAATATTTTTCTCTTTCCTCATCCTTCTTCGTGTTCATTCTCCATCATTCCATTCCCTGGATTTCCAGTTTTGCTTCATTTTTTCTGCTCCTTTATGTGTCATTCTGCCTCTCTGTCTCTCGTCTGCTTTGCTGTCTTTATCTTGTATGCTTCCTGCCTTTTCTCTCCAACAGGTGGCTCGATAGTTTTAAAGGATGGAGAAATATCAAACCACTTTTAGAGTGATGCATGTTTGCAGTCTTTCATTGAGACAGCAAACCTTATGCTTTCTGCCAGAGTAGAGTATTGAAAAGTAAATTCCACTTGATGTGAATTGGATGTGATTTTTACCGTGTGATTAGCATCAAACAGACAGAGAGTGACTTCTTGCAAGAATGAGCGAGGCACTGTAGCTACAGCCTGGGTCACAAGCAAGCTACTTTTTTAGCTCATTTGGCTGAGCTGCTATCTTTGGACAAAGTGTTGGGTAGACACTGGGTAGACATGGAGCTGAGGAAGAGTGAGGGACACCAGAGGAAAGTAATGATTATCTAATAGAAAACACCAGAGAAGAAGTCACTGAGAAGAATAGAGTCTTGCATTAGGCCAGGCTCAGGAGGAAATTAAAGGCAATATGACTGCCTTTCTGAACCAGTTAGTTTCTAAGGTGTCACCCTGCCCTACTTTCATCTTGGTAGGGGGTCTCATACCAAAATCTAGCACTGAGTTTTTGTAAGTAGGTATTTTTTAAATAAAGGAAGCTCTGTAGAAAACCCCCTTCAAAGTCAAAGAAAAGATATTACGTCTTAAGGTTCAGCAAAGAAGCTACAGGCTACTTGATCATACCACACACACACACACACACACACACACCCACACACACACACACACACACACACACACACACACACACACACACACACA
>NW_005842587.1:745212-750394 GCF_000455745.1 Alligator sinensis
CAGGTTATTTGGACCAAACTATTCTTTTTCAGAAAATGAAAATCCAACCTTATGAGCATTAACTGTAACAGGTAAAATGTCATATGTAAATTAGGAGGGGAAAGCAGGAATTTGATAGGCAAATAGCTAAGACATGAAAATAAAGACTAAAACATTGTCTCTCTATAATGAAAGCAAGAACCCTGCATGAGTTTCATTGGGTCTACCTGCCTGCCAGGGAGGAAAAGGACAGCTAAAGAGGAACAGGATAATGCAGAGAAGCTAACAGATTTCTTTGCATCAATCTCTACCACAGATTAAGTTGTACAAAAAGCTGCTCTTCAAATTGTGAACATGAGACACTGTCAGCTGCCAAACATGGGAGATGTTTCACGGTGTAAGCCACGGACCAACTGATGGGGACTAGTGATAAACATCCCATGTGGTTGGGTTATTCTATAATTGTCCATTCTGGGGATTGTAGCATCTTCCCTTAAAGAACTTAGTATTGGCCTTCAGCTCAGGCTAACACCAGAGAGATGGACCAGTCACCTTATCTTATGTTTCTTATGCTTTTAAAATAAACTATGGAAAAAAACCACTTAATGCTGCAAAACAGGCCTTTCCTTAACTTTGTTAGAGAATCCTCAGGGAGCAGAGACAATATAAAATCTTCCCATAAGGGAGAATGAGTCCATTTTGTAGCTCTTAGCTGACTCACGGCTTCTGTGCTGCTGGCAGGCAGCGCCTCAAAGGCAGAGTGCAAGGAAAGATCCTGCAGGAAGGATTGAATGACATTACAGTTGAAAGGAGGCATCATTTGCCAAGCCCAGTGTTCCACAGCAATGTGACCTCCTTGTTTGTATATCAGCACAGTAACACAATTTGGTTAGACATTTCTAATACACTCACCAGTGGCCAAGCTCTGACTTCACTGCAGCCATCTGCTGTAAAACATCTGCTGAATTCCACAGGAGCAGAGTAAGGCCAATGTTGAATGCTTTTGATAATCCTTCAGGTCTTATTTACACTAGAGAGGATTTTGCTGGTGCAGATTTGCCAATACAGCAATACTGGCAAATCTTTTGTGGGGAGAAGCAGCTCATACTGGCCAAAAAAGAGTCCTTTTCTTAGTAGTGCTTAAATCACTTGGGGCCCCGGAATAAGCTAAAACAGCCAAGGGATGATATAACTGCACCTACACTGGAGCTTTACCCAGTTTAAATATGTTGCAAAACCCCCCAAGCCTCCTGATCTCAAATGACCAGCAGTTCACAATGTTTTTCCAGAAGTGAACTGAAATGTCCTCACCCAGGTCCAAACAGGCTAGTAGAAGAATCTGGCTACTGCTGCTGCCATTTCTCCCCATTGCCTGGCTGCAGGATGACATGGATGAAGTCCCCTGCTCCCTGACCATGCCACAGCATGGGCAAAGCCCTCTGAAGCCAAATTATGTTGAAGTCCCCCTGCTCTGCAGGGTTGTGACCCTTAGAGAACACCAGCAAAAGCTTCCTTCTTACAACTAGTTTGATTTGGCTGACTGCTGTACAAAACTGAATTCATTTGCTCATCGAGACTGAGGATTAAGTCCTCATCTCTGTTCCAAATGTAATGTTTACATGAACAGTGTTGCACTTACAGTGAGTTTACCCGCACTTCTACCTATCTTTATCTATTTGTTGTCTTCTTTCTCTATGTTCTTATGTTGCAACTGTTGGTATGGTATCTGATTGCCTCTTCCAGTGAATGTTTGTTGAGATCTAAGTGGTGCAGCTTCATGTGGCAGTAAGTGGTTCCCATTAAGTGTATTTAGCTCAGATGATTGCCTTCAACACCTTTCTATGCATGTTTCATTAGTGGACCATGCAAATAAAAGGTAATTTATTTTGCAGACAGCTTATTTGTTATGCAACATAAGCATAGAACACTAAGCAATCAAGGGGAGCACTCGTGTGAATCAGTGCTCACCAACTTCAGTAAGGGTTGCCAAATCTAGCTTTAAATATTATAACTGGAGCTGGCTAGAAAATGTTAATTCCATTTTGCAGCAACTGCTAAGATTTCAAATGATGTTTCAAAGGGTTTTCATTCTTTTTGGGAACCATGTCAGGACTTTTCCAGTGTTCTCATGAAATGGAATTGTGCCAAAATACCCATTTTCAGATTGAGATCATATTTTAAATTTGAGTGTTCTGTCTTCCTCTGACTATGACCAGAATCCATTCTGATTCTCAGACACCTTCCCATCGAATGCCTTTTTGAATTCTTTGTGTTTATATGAAACATTTCAGCTTCGATGAAAAAGTGTATTTAGAAGAAAAAACCTGTTTTGTCAAAAGTGTTCCAACCAGTTCTAATTATAACCAACAAGATTTAAAGGAATGTCAAGCCTGCCTGATGTGGCTTGTATCTACTTGCCGTTGTGAGAGAGATGGTTCTGTACTTCAAAAATTAGGTCTAGGTCTGCATTTTAAATCTGTTGCAAAACTTGGTAGAGATCAGCTCCTGGAATGGAATGCGTTTATTCCCCAAATCCATGCAGAATATACAACTTTATAATTTTGCTGCCAAAAGTTAAATGTATGCATACCCATTTGCCCACAGAAACATTGATCAGGGTGTAATTAGAATTCAGATTGCTCCTGCAATTTACAAAGGTCATTTTAGATGGGGAAGAGATTGAGGGTGTTGTTGTTAATCGAAGAGAGGATATTTAGCAAGTTCTTCTAACAATAAACAGAGTGCAAATAACATTAACACTGCTGTCACCCAGGTAGCCCAAAAGTGCTTTTAAAATATCTCGGGGGTGTTGGTTGTAGCAGTATTGGTCTAAGGCCAACAAGGTTATTTCGGTTAATGTGATAACTTTGATTAGACTGACTGAATAGCTGGAAAAAATTGTCCTTGGCAAGCTTTCAGGAACAGGTGCCCTTCTTTAGGCATAGGGAGAGTCAAAATTAAAATATTTATTGTGTTGCTTAATGTTTGACTGCACTATCCTCCCTGGCCCTGATGGGGCTGCACAGTGGTCAGCAGTGTCGCAATGCAAATTCCCACCAGTGCCAAGGATCATGACAATGTTGTACCTCTCTCATTTACATTACATGTCTTGTTTATGAAACCAGGTGAAATGGCTCTATGCATAACGTGTGTGGGGGCTGGACAAGTTCAAATTACAAGGAATTTCCAGGTGTTTCTTCCTCCCTGCTGCCCCACAGAATCAACAAACCACCCTTCTTTCCTAGTCCCTCTCCCCTCCTCTTCATTGCTTAAAAAACCCAAGAACGTATCACTTCTAGTGGGATTTCAAAACCCAACCCAAGCAGAGGTGCCAGATTCCAGCAAAACAGGTGCTGTGTGCTGTCAGATCCACATACTACAATGATTTGTACAGCACATTGCTGCACCAGCAATAGTCATTTGTTTAAAAAATAAAGAGACAGATAAATCCAACTCTTCCCCATCTCCTAGCAAGCTACTATTATCCATGTGCCTCTTTTAAAAAATGGCTTGCTCGGGAATGCATTAGAGCCAAATTATCATTTATGTTTGTCACAGGGGTTGCTAATGTGTAATGAGATTTTAGAGTTAATGTTTTGTACAAAGCACTTAGAGGTGCAGGGATGAAATTGGTTCAGGATTCTGATGTGGTGTTTTAATTAAAGATAGTTTCCAATCAGGGGCAAGCAAACTGCTTGTCAGAAGATTTTGTACCTATCAGCTGATATACCAAAGCAGCCCTGGTTTTGCTTTCTGCTTCTGGGTTCCATTGAGGGAATTAGATGAGGAAGCCTCTGTGACATAAATGCAGCGTGGCCTTGCTCAGTTGGACAACCCTTAAAGGAGACGGATTTTTGGTGCTGTGAAAAGTCTTCCTGGCCAGCAAGGGTCTGATTCACCACTGTGTTATTCCAGTCTTTTACTGGTGTGACCCCCTCTGAACTGTGTCTACATACAATATGGTGTAACCATACTAAGAGCAGCAGCAAACCAAGCCCTGTGGTTATAATGCTGAGCCCTGACTCTCCACCATACAAGCCTGCTGTCTGACTCCAAACTGCAGTTCTCTCCTCTCTTTTCCCATCAGGGTGAAAAAAATGGAGAAGTGAAAAAAAGAGGAGATGAATTTGCAAGCAAACATCCCTAAAATCCATCAGAGGAGGGGTTGGTACCTGGGCTTCTTGAGTCAAGTTACTGCAGTTTACTTATTTTGCATTTGATAGCATGACACTGTGGATTAGACATGGCTGAGCTGGATACATCTTTTCTGTTACTACTCTTATATACAAATCAAATGCATCTGAACTGCTCTCTCTTTGATTAAAAAGGCATTAATCACATTTAGTGTCCGGCACAGTGATCTGACAGTTCATATTCAAGGCTGTCATTATTTCCAATCAATGCATGGAAATATTGTCTTCTTATACCATTGCCTAGCACATGGAATGACAAATACTAGAACTCCTTTAGGCCTAAGGATTTTCATGGCTGCAGTGACATCATAACCTGGTGCAGAGAGGGAGCCTAAAAAAGAAGCAAACACTCCCAGGTTGGCTTTGACTCATATTCATTTCTACAGTGAATCCATGTAATATTTGAATAATAATAACCTCTTTAGCAGTGTGGTTTGCACTCCACTTGATATGGAATGTAATTGAATCTTCCTTAATTTATGCCTTATTCTTGTTGTTAGGTGTTTGTTTTTTCAGAGAGAGATTTCATTTCATATGCAGCCCTCAAATTTTGTAATCCTCATACATCCATATCTATATCTGTATTTTCTTTTATGGGTTTGTACATTTTATTGTTTCATGTGTGATTTAGAGGTTGCTGTTCAGCAAATGGGTTATTTTCACAGGGTTAATTTTACCATTAGTTATTCTTTTGGTGAACTCGGAAGTACTATGCAAGAATTCACCTGCACTTTGTAAAGGGACTTTGGGGATTAGAGTAAAGAGGTGAAAGTGAATTACGCAGAAATAAATCTGGAATAGAGCCAGCTGTGCTGTCTGTTGCATGAATGGATATTCTGAAGACTGCAACATTTGCTCTGCTTTTATTCTTAAACTTTGTCTCACATCACAGGTACTCAGGGAATTATAAAGATGGAAGGAGGCCAGGAAACCTATTCAGGTCGCTCCCTCAAAGAAACAACATCATACAGCGTAACTATAACATATACTATATATATATATATATATAT
>NW_005842587.1:750425-756188 GCF_000455745.1 Alligator sinensis
GGTTTATCCATCTTGATTGGACAACTCCATCTTGGCAAACTGCTTAATGCATGCTGTTTACCTTTTTAAGCATGGAGAAGTACCAGAAAGTCTGAGAGGTTCTGTATAGCCAGCTCCAAGTGTTCAACCATCATGAGTCAGGCCTTCAAAATCATGAGATTATCTAAAAAAAATAAGATTAAAAGCAACGATTTTTGCATTCTTTTTATATGCCATATGGTTTCTGAGCCTTTAGGGTGAACTTGTGACACATTCCAAGTGTTTCTCCACAACTGTTGGCTAGAAACGTCTTCTGAGCTTCTCACCTGACCACAGTATTCCAAGAATTGGGGCTTTATGACAAACAATGTGTCTCATGGGACTCTGAGAGATTTGGCAGCTCTGTAGATCCAGCTTTACAACTCTCCCTTCTGCTTGCATGTGCCTCTGAGACCTTGTTTATGCTCAATGGAATACACAAATGCCACAAATACTCTTATATTCCACCCTGTGGCAGAGTACCTTCGGTGACTGCCACTTTAAGGTTTGAGAGCAAGCAGCAAGGTAGCCTGCAGGTGTGGTCTAGCCCTAATCAGGGTCACATGACCCTGGGAGGGCCCTGGGATTGGAGGAGGGGGCAGAGCAACCTCCATTTTATCCCAGGCCCTCAAAACTGGGGCAGCAGTTTGCTGTACCAGCTGAGGAGGCAACCTTTGACTAAGCTGTTGCTTGTAACATCTTGGCGGTAAGGGCAGGAGCTATGGGGATGGCAAGTTTGCATTTTTGTAAGCTTCCTTCTTGTGTTTTAGCTTCCCTGAAGAGTTCCCTGCTAAGCCAAGCTGGTCTTCTGCAATACTTGCTAGTCTTTCTGTGCAATGGGATGGTTCATTTCTGTGCCCTCAGTAAATTTTCTTTAAAATACAACCAGCATTCCTGGACTCCTTTCCCCCTAAAATGGGTCTCCTAGGGGTGAGTCAAAGTCTGCTTTTCTGAAGTCCATGTCCTTACTCCGCTGCTCTCCTTCCTTTCTTCAGGATCCTGAACCAAGTCATTTTGTAGTCACTGCTACCCAATTAGCCATCCACTACTGCATCCCCCACCAATTCTTCCCTGTTTGTGAGTAGTGGGTCAAGAGGATTATGGCCCCTAGTTTGCCTCTCCAACACTTGAACCAGGAATTTGTCCCCAACACTTTTCAAAAACTTCCTGGATTGCCTGTGCAATCTTAAATCCATCCTTTTGCTTTTAAATTAAAGTAACCTGGGTTTCAAAGGTGTTGAGTAGCAATAGCGTCCACTGCCACCATTTCTATTTTGGTGTCTCTGTTGAAAGCTTTAGTCCATGTGGCTAGCATTGATAATTGGGTGTAGCAGCATAATGAAAAGGAGGGTGACCAGGACATCAGACGCAGGTGCTGACCCTGGAGGTGGGGAGGGGTACAAAAGTAGCAGCAGCCACCACCCAGGGCAATCCAGGGTCCAGCTACACCTCTGGTTGGGAGCATGAGCCCTCCTGCAGTCATGGGTGCAGCCGCTATTTATTTTAAAACCTTTTTTGTGGTGCTCCAGGCCCATTGGAAGAGAGGACCATTGCTGCAATCTGCATTCAGAAGCTAGGAGGGAAAAGAACAGGTGAGGCGCTCTGAGCTCTAGCCTAATCATTGCTGGGTTAATTAGAGCAGCAAAGGCTGAGAGAACTGTGATATGGAGTCATTGCAGTGTACATGGAAGATGTTATCCGGTCGCAGGAAAGGCTGAACTGTGCATGTGTCTATAAATTGCTTTCATGAAAAGGGAAGTTTTTGAGACTCTCCAGCTGCCTATACATGTGCTGGCTTGCATTCTAATTAGAATGCATAGGTGCAGATTTGATTAATCAAGTCAGCTCTGCATTCTAATTGTAAAGCTCCAGTGATGTCAGACCATCACGTGTATTAACTGCCCCCCCCCCCCCATTTCAAAATGGCCATGGGAGTGCTTTAACTAAAACTCATTGAAAGAGCTTTAGTTAAAGCTTCCTATGGCCATTTTGAAATGTGGGTGGGGAGGGCTGGCTTAATACACATGACAGTGAACTGTTTCAATTAGAGCAGCTTTCCAGGAACCTCTTTAATTAAAATGCCCTCACCTCCCCACCTCTCAGCATGTGTATAGGCAGCTTCCACTTCTACTTAGGTCCTAAAACAAGGGCACTTGTTAGACAAGGTTTTGGGCACAATCTCTTAGCTATGCAGTTAGTCTGGTAAAAGGTATCATCAAAAATACCTTGCTTCTTGCATAGATCCTAAAGTTGACAGACACAGTTGGGTGCAGTTGCCTTCTGTCATCCCAAGGCAATGAGAGGCTGTTTTTTATCTAGTGCTCATGTCTCGAGGAATAAGTGAAGGCAGTTCTTGACAGAGAAAAGTGACCCCTCCTGAGCAACACACTCTTTGCAGATTCACATTTCAAAACAGCAAAAGGCCTGCAGCTGTTCAGATGGAGCACAAGTAGTGGATCCCCACTTCCCCCAGGAGTTAGTCATGCTTGTAGGCAGCTGGAGCATCAGAATTGCCAGTCATCCCCTGTAGAGCATGATGCTAGCCTCTGCTTTGGCCTGGCACAGCAATAGCTTAGCTCTGCAAGGACGGGTAAGACTAGCATAGCACCCGACCTCTGCGTGTAATCCCACTGAAGCCAAGGAGGCCCTATGCAAGCCAAAGGCTGAGAGAATTTGACTTTTTTAAAATATTTTTTTTGAGAGAGAGCAAACAATATATTTAATGCTGGCTGGGCATGAAGGGATTGTTTTCCATATGCGCCTTAGCCTTCCCAGGACCTAAGTTTAATTAATTTACCATTAAAGCTGTTATAACAGATAATGCAACCTTCATACCAAAGCACACAAGACAGCTTTCCTAGCTGATAATCTAGGCAGAGTTATTACAAAAAAATAACTCTGGGAATGGGAATGTGAAGTTTGACTCTGGCAGTGTGTTCCAGGGCAGCCCTGAGCCTGTATTTCCATCTCTGGAGCATGCAATACTCTGGGGCAGCTATCTGCAGCTGTGCTTGAGATGACAGGCTCTGGTGGGCATTTGCTGGGGGTTACCCTAGGGCATCTTCACTAGCATATTTCTAGGTTTGGAGCATGCAGACAGGAATGACGAGGCACGATGTGCCTTGAGCCATCCCGGCTGAAGAAGGAGCTCACCACAGTGTAGACATGGACTGATATTGGTGCTGCCGGGTACTTGGCACTCCTAAATATTAGGCCAGTGATCATGTTGTCTTCTAAAGTAGTTGGCAGTGACTGTGTGGGTCCAGGTAGCCCAGGAACTTCCAGCAGACACCCTCCTCTGAGCCTACTGGGCACACAGTTCTTCTCATCTTCTGAGCTAGATTCCCAGTGGTTTGTCATTTGGCCTAAGGCTTTTGCTCAGCCCATCGGGCAGAAATATTCTTGGTAGATGTTGGCCCTCTAATTGGCCAACATTGGCCTTTTGGAATTTCAAGGGTTCTGTTTTACTTTGCTTTTTAATTTTTTTTTACTTGAAGAGCCAAGTCAGCTCTTCTAGTCTCTGCTTTGGAACTTTCTTTGAGGCATTAGTGCTTTGTCTCTGTGCTCCCATGCTTCGGTGTGTCAGCTGCACTTGGACAGCCTCTCTTCTGTGCTTGACACCACCCATTTTGAGGTGAAGTGTGCTGTTACTTGGAGTTTTGCATAGACTTCGGCCTCACTGGTACAAAGCTTCTTCCTTTGAAAAACATTACATTTTCCTTACTCTCTTCGGCAGGAGCCTTTGTCTTCCAGCCATAGACTGATGGAGAGAAAAGGCCAGTGGGACAGCCTCGCTACAGCAGCTGCTGTACTTTGTAGTGGACTCCCACTACAAAGTACAGACAGAATGGATCTCTAGTCAGTGTCTCTGAGGATCACAGAAGTTACTGATTATTTTTGGGGGGGGGGCAGGGGGGAAATAAGGAACAGCTTCTGATACTGTGGTGTAGGTATTTAATGTTCCTTTTATTTACAGGCTTTCAAGTAGGATGTGCTGCTGTATTTCTGAATTCTGTACCCCTCTGGAATTATGGCTTTGTTGCCCATGGTGTAGGAGAGTCCTTGTTGGCAACTGAGACTGATCTTGGTTTGCAGTCGGTTATTTTGGCCCAGGGGTGGTGAATATAACTTCCAAGTGCAGGGAATCATTCACTCCCTAACTGATCAATAACCAAACTGATTGTAGAGCAACTGCTTTTTCTTTCTGCTGCTGGTCCCCATTGCTTGCTTCAGTTCTTCCATTTTTAAGCAGATAAAGACATCTGCATCTGTCAATCTCTGACAGCTGTGTCCCCATCCTGCTGGTATTTTTCTTTTGTTGTTTTACACAGACGTTTTCAAGTGGCCATGTCTCAAATTTCCGGCGAAATGAATAATGTCAATGGAACTTGCAAATCGGTTTCCCTCTGAACAGAAAGGAAGAATGCAGCAACACAGGAAGAGAGACTTGGGGTGCTGGACACATCTTCATTGCAATTAGACTGAAATAAACACAGTAGCTTCTTTTGGTTCTTTCTCTTCTTTCATGGGTAGGGTTCTCTTTCCTGTAAAGAACTTGATTGTCCTTGAGACTTTTTTGAGTTAGATTTTTCTATTGCCCAGTAGTTTTAAGTCAATAAACTTATCTCTCTACCTCCTCATTAGCCCAGGTTCTGCCAAGCCTCTATGCATAGTTAAATGACAGCACTGGTCTGCCAAACTAGAATGTGAGAACTGGGTGGCACCCATTGAAGCTGTCAGGGGTCAGGCTTAAAACAAACAAGAGGAAGTACTTTTTTACTCACTACCTAGTCAATTTGTGGAAGTCATTACCACAGCAGATTGCAGTGGCAGCTAATATAGCCAGGGTCAAAAATGGATTAGACAAATTAATGAAAGACAAGTCCATTGGGAGCAATTAAACAGAACAGTCAGGGATGCATTATTTGACATCCTTAAGCCAATGATAGTGGGTTTTAGACATTCCCTGCTCATGTGCTTCTTCTCTAAAGCAGGGGTGTCAAACTCACCTTGTACCCTGGGCCAGATTTGGACTGAGAGGCTGTTTGTGGGCCAGATCCAGCCTGAAGTATGTGTCAGGAGCAGCAGGAAGGCATGCAGTAGCAGCGGTAGTAGCAGCTCCAACCTTTGGTGCTGGTGGTGCTGATGGTAGTAGCGACTTCAGCATGGAACAGTGACCGGGCCAGCTGCTGAGAATCTGGGGCTGTAGCAATGTCAACAGGCATTATGGCTGTATGAGCCCTTGCTTGCCCTCTGGCTCCCAATCGCCATGTCCACAAGTGCCCAATGGCCTAGGATTCTGCAGCAGCCAACACCTGCAAACTTTTGGTGGCCTGCCGGTAGGCCAGATTGAGCCATTCAACTGCCATATGTTGATACCTGTACTCTAAAGCATTTCCTACTTGCCATTGTTGGAGACAAGCTGATTTAATCACACTATGATAGTAGACCTAGGCCCACCAGGAACTACAAGCCCTGCTCGTTGGTTAGAGGAACACCACTACATGTCTAACAACTAAATTATTAGGACAAAGAATGATAAAGCAGGAATGGAAGTGCAGGTTATAGGTTAATAACTAGGGTGTCAAGGGATTGGTGGAGATGGGTTACTGGGCTAGATGGGCTGCCAGGGTCCACAGAGGAGTTTAGCCTAGTGGTTAGGGCCAGGGGTATTACCAACATCTGTTGTCCGGGGACAAGCCAAAGTCAAATTGGGGTTCGGAAGTTCTTTGGGACTGGGGATGA
>NW_005842587.1:756201-764689 GCF_000455745.1 Alligator sinensis
ACTTTGGAAGTCACGTGGGTAAGAGTTACTCACAGACTGAAGCCAGTTTGTTTCACAGCAGGGGCTAGGTGCTCCAAGGGCTCCTTAAAACCAGGCCTAGAACAAATTAGCAGGCTGAGGCTCGGCTGGCCCTGCTTAGGTGGGTGAGTGTTGCTGACCTAGTTGCCTGGCTGTGGTGCAGAGGCCTTCCATGGACTATTGGTCTGACCCAGTCTCTTACTCATTATGTTCTTATGTTCTCTAGAGCCACAATGAACAGGTCCTCCACTATGATCCACTGCAGAATACCTCCTGGGTTAACTTTCTCTCTACAGAGAGAAAGGACTTGGTAGTGTGTTGCTTTAAAAGGGGCCCCTATCATAAACAATGCATGCACCCAGATGCTGGGGAGGCATGGCAACCTCCTGCAGGTGGTGGTGGCGGTGGCGAGCAGGGAGCTCCTGGAGGCAGTCGCAGTGATGTCGGGGGCGGGGTGGCGAATGCCAAATACCACCAGCAGCAATTGGGGACCACCTGCAGATGCAGCCGGCGGTGTTGGTGGTGAGGGTGGGCGGTGAGCGGTGACCACCCGCAGGCATCGCTAGCAGCATCAGTGGCGCTTCTGTCAGGGGCCGCACCGCCAATCTTGGGATGCACGTGCACCCGTGTGCACCCCCTATGTGTTGCCAATGGCCCCTATGATATGAATGTCACTACACTCTACATAAATAAATAGTGGTACTGAGAGTATGGCCTCTTTCTTCCACAGGTCTAGATCTGCACCTGCATTTAATTAAGTCTGCAGGCAGAACTGCTGAACAGAAGCATGTTTCTGAGCAGTTACAGCATGCTCTCTGGAAGCTGGTTAAATTGCTATTTTGATCTCTCTCGCTCCTCAGAAGCCTTCTCTTTGTTTAATGGAAGTTAAGCATTTGTTAAGTAAATCCAGTGGGTGTCTTGTGGATCTTTGATACATAGCAAAAGCCCAAGTTATTTTTCCTTTTTGCTTCTTTATTTTACATATCCTGTCATGAGAACTTAACGCGCTGAATATTACAATGAATTGTAACACGATCTCATGGTCTCCAGTGCTCTCCAGTTGCCCAGTGCACTTGCAATGGAATGGTGTATATTGTTGCAGGACATTTGTTTCCTTTTTGCGCAAGTTCTCCTCCTTTTGAAAACCCATAAACTCACAACTGCTCTCATCCTAGACAGAGAGGATTGGCTGAACGTTCATGTGCGCTTTATTATGAGAAATGGTCTGTCTCCTCCTGCAGATATGCTGCAACATACGCATATTGTCTGCAGAAACAACAGTGGGATGCAGGGAGAGATTAGCTGTGAGTAGGAGGATGAGGATAAGGGGAATGCAGGTCAGGGGAACAGAGTGTTTTAAAACAATATCAGAATGTAATCAAGGTTGTTACTCTGTCTTAAAAAGGAGATGAAATCAGCTCTTTTCACACAGGCCTGACTCCCACAGGTCCCTTGCAATGCTAGTGACTTCCCTGTCTCTCAGACCAGGGGAATACAATGCAGTGAGGTATGAGGGACAGCGTTGCTGTGTGACCTCTCTGTCTTCCAGCTATCAGATCACAATCAAGCCTCTACTTGGTGAGACTTAAAATAAACAGAAAAAATCTTGTAGGTCCCTGGCAGCCAACCAAAGCAGCTTTGGAGTGGGTTTTAAGTACTGCATATTTGTCGCTGACTTTGCAAGCACCATTGGCCTTACCCCTAATCTTTCTCATTTGCTCAAGCTGTGCATGCACAGGCAGTGAGAGATAATAATGGGCTTGCAGTTGTACTTGGTGTTCCAATAACAAACGGCAGGATCCTCACATAAATCGTTTGAACATGTAACACTGCTCTTATTTCTTAACGATAAGGGCTTAGGAACTGTCACTTACCAAAATGAAAGAAACAAACCAAATGCTATCTTGTTCTCCTTTTTTGGCTTTTGCCAAAAATAAACCCCACAGCTGAAAAAGGCGCCGTGATGATGTTCCTTAAAGGCAGAGGAAGTATATATGTTAGAGAACTTCCACCCACAACATCTGGCTTTGGTTCTGATTTTTTTTTCTCCCTGATCAGCCCATGTGGTTCAAGTTTTCTGAGGCAACTTGGCCTCCTGGGTGAGACTGAGAAAGCGCTCTGCAGGCCTGCTGAAGGCACGTGGGTGAGAGTTCAAGCTGAGTGGAGCTGGTGGGGGAATTCACTTTTGGATGCTATTTCTCAAGTCAAGAGTTCTAGAACTTGTCCAACTCCCGAGTGCCTCCTTCATCAATTATAAATCTGTACTCCATGTTTACAAAGGTTTCTTGTTTATCATGAAATATTTATCTCTATGCTCTGCATCTGCTGCTCAGACCAGCAATGTCATCTATTGTTTACTCCAAGGAAATGAAATTCTAAAACAACCTGTGGGTAAGGCGGCACAGCAGTTTTAGGTGGCCAGTCTTGGGAACAACACCGTGCGTGCACGATCACCAGCAGATGAGGTGCTTAGCCTGATGTCTCTTGCTCGAACTGATGTAGGCAGTACAATACATTTTAATTTGAAAGCTTCCCAGCCTTGGAGGAATCTCCTTTATCATGTATTGGCTAGATTTATTTTTGGAGGTGGTGGAGAGATGCAATTGGTTTAGAAAATTAGTCTGAGGTGCATATAAATACACTGCATTTTTAAAACCTCCTCTGGAAAATGGAATTACAATGACCTTCGATGGAGAGGAGTCTGAGTTGCAATAACTGTGCATTACCTAAAGGTGCTTTGCTACAGTCCTAGAATAGGAACCTGTGTGCTCTAGCTAGTTTCATAATCTCTGGAAGAGAGAATTTAGTAATGTATACATTTGACCCCTTCTGCTTCCTCATAGCCCTTCCACCTCACAGATGCACACACAGATTAACATACACACTCATTAACTTTCTCACTGTCAACTGTTATCAGCATATCTGCTGAAACTTCCAGCTGCAAAATGGATGAATGGGCCCCTCCAGATATAATCCTGATGCTGGTTTTTAGTTCAGCCTCAGGGGATGCATGAACTCCAGCCTTTAGATGGCTAAATTGGAGTCCCACTCTCCGGGCATGAGTGTGTTCACAGGACCTGTGTGTGGGTGGAACAGTCTCTCTCTTTTTTGCATCTTAATTCCAGTAACAGCATTTTACATTCAAGTGCTGGAAATTCCTTTATAATGGGTAAGAAAGTGATATTGGCCACCGCTTAGCAAGTGGGGAAACTGAGGCCTCAAGTGATTTGGCCTAGGTCTCTCATGAAGCAGAGATGTGAACTGACCCCTGGTTTAATGATTCCTAATCCTGAGTTCAGTCCATTGCCCCTATTTAGGTATTGGCTAGCTAAAGACGAGGTGCTGGTAGGAATTTCAGATCAGCAGGAGGGATGGGCAAGGGGGTTAGAGTCTGTCCAGGCAGAAAAAAGGAATAGGGCCTGTGAGACTGTGAACTTCTATTAGGATGAGGCCTTTATCTGTCCCCCAAGATTTCATGACCTCGGACTATAAAAAGGGCTCCATGCAATTCACTTTTCATCAGATATTTGTTATTGTGGCTCAGCGATGAGTGTCCATATAGTTGATGAGGTTAGAGGAAGTAGTTTGGGATTGGAGTACATTATATAGGAATTGGGGGAATTTACAGGCATGACTTAGTTAGCCTTTCAGGTGGGAGTGAGGAAACTCAACAAGCAATATGGGAGTGCCCCTCACAGGCCAGCCAGGAATCACTGTTGGTGGCCATGGAAGCAGTGGTTTGACCTCCTCATCCCTTCTGGACATAGTCCAGAATTTGCCTGCAGAGGGGGAAAGTAAGAGCCAATGTAAATAGAAGGTGGGAGTGGATTTTGGGTGATGAAAAGTGCTGAAAGATACATAGCTAAGACAAGAAGAGATCTATTCTGTTCTTCATGAAAATGCTGTGCCTTCTGACTTTCTTGGTCAACTCTGAAGAAATGCAGGTCTTGAGAGAGGCTACAGGGAGTATACACTTGTCTTCTCTGCAGACACCCATGTCATAAAGTTGGGGGAATTACCTTCTTCAAGAGTGGGTTCATTTTTGGACAGGACATTGCAGGGTAGTGGGGGGAGGGGGAGATTAAAATAGATTCTCTTTAGCGCAGCACATGAAGGTTCAGGATGTGTGCTTTCTGCCTTTTGGGGGATCAGTTGTTACAATAGGAAGCCGTTAAGGGGATCTACAAGGGAAGAATCAGCAGAAGCAGATGCTGTTCAAGTATTGTTTCCACCCAGTTCCAAGAATCTGGCCACTCCCTGTGCACCACCCATAGTGAAAACTACTTCTTGGTTCAATGGTCTGACAAAACACTAACTGCTTCCCTAGAGCTGCACTGCTGCTATGGTGTGTGATGGCAACCTGAGGTCTCGCTCACATCTCAAACCAATAAATAAATGTCTACTGAGGAGTTGGTGTGCATAGCTCTATCATATATTCCAAATGGAAGAGGGGAATGTTGTAGCCCGTGCCTGCGCAGCACCTGTGCTTGACTGCCTTGCTGTTCTGGAGGAAGAAGAGAAGGTGTCCAAGATGGCTAGTCACTTCTGAGACTTTTAAGAGTCTTTAGCCAGCCAGAGTTAGGACCATCTCCAGCTTAAATTAGAGAGCCTCAGGGCTATCCTAATTTATACCAGTGACCTAAAGCCCCAAAGCCCACTTCAGCAGCTAGAGGTGGCTGAGGCAGGTGGTTATCCTGATCATGTCTCTCTTCTGGACATGCACTGAGAGCTGAACAGGGAATCCTGTTAAGCAAGCATGACTGCTTTCTAAAGTGGCCATTGTGGGGCTGAGGACCCGTGTCTTATTCATAGATTGCAAGGCCGGAAGGGACCTTGCAAGATCATCGGGTCCAGCCCCCTGCACCAAGCAGGAAAGACAGCTGGGGGTCAGGTGACCCCAGCAAGGTGACCGTCTAGTCTCCTCTTGAAGATTTCCAGGGTTGGTGATTTCACCACCTCTGGAGAGAGTTTATTCCACAGTATGGACACCCTAACTGTGAAGAAGTTTTTCCTGGTGTTAAGCCTGAAACAGTCTTCCAGGAGTTTATGACCATTATTCCTTGTTTTCACCAAGAGTGCCCTGGTGAACAGTTGTTCGCTAAGCCCTTGATGTATTCTCCCAATATAGCAGTAAGCTGCTACTAAGCCCCCTCTCGGCCTTCTCTTTTTTTCAATGTTTTTTCAATCAATTTAATGGTTTCTGCCAAAAATGTGAAATCACGATTTCATTTGTCGATTGTTGGGGGGCAGGCTTGGTGGCCATTATGTTTTCCACACACAAAGACTCAATTGTGCTTTTAGTCTTGATGATTTTTATATGAAATTAAGAAACTGAGAAAATATGGAAAGAACAAAAGTAAGTCTGCCTGTGTGGATTGTACACATTCTCCAGAAGCCAACTTGAAACGATTCATAGCATCCCCTTCTGGATGGCTGGCAGAGAAACTTGCCTACTTTTAGAAGTGAACTAGTACATCTCCATTTTGAGGAGCACCTGAGCTGAAGTAGTAGTCTTGGATTTTGCAATGCCATTCAAGCCTTGGGGCTGTTGAGAGCCACCCGGACTTCTACTCTGGGTCCTGTACCTCACTCATCATCACACTATCTGCCTACCTTCCAGCACTGCAGTAAGCTACTTGACTTCCATCTGTCAGATTGTCTTTGTTTTCCCCTTCTCTCCTCAAGGGGAGAAGCCTGTGCAGTGGACTGTTTTGTTTCAGATTTTTCTTATGATACACACATACACATGTTACTATAAGGATATGTGTAGACAGCAGGAAGAGGCTAAGTCATAGACATAGTCCTTTCATTTAGGCTTGAAGGTGTTGAGGACGGTGGTAATGATACAGTTACTGCAAAATGTTCATTCTGCCATTTCGGGCTGGCACTCAAGGAAGCTCTGTCGCAATCTTTTTTGTGAGAAATATTTTCCACTCCCAACATGTTCTGCTGTCTGTGAATGCAAACACAATGACATCAAGGATCCTCATCACAGGCCCAGATTTTATTTTGTTTGCATGGCAAATTTTGCTGAAAGGGGAAGGCCCGTCATTCCATAGGCAGGGATGCAAAAGGCTCATTCATATCCTCTCTCACAGCTGCACCTGTCTGTCCTCGCCCCAGCTGCTGCAGCTTAGCTTTGCCTCAAAACACATTCTTGTGCTGGGTGCAGTGCCTCTGCTCTAATGGGGATTCTCTCCAGCTACCCATGTCTGTTTTGCATCTGCTTTACATTGCCTTTCTAATCCTCTACCTAAAATTACCACTTGGGATGTGCTACTCTAAGCAAGGGTGCAGATCCTTGAGTGGAGTCAGTCAGCATTGCTCTACTGCCATCAATAAAGCAATGCTGATTTCCACCATTTGAGGATTCGGTCCACATAGTTCAGTGTTTTATCACATGGAAAACCTGTGGAAAAAGATAGTGTGTCAGTAACACAGAAATAAAAAAAAATACGTATGTAAAAAAAGAAAACCCTGCCAGAGAAGAGCCTTAAAAAATGCACATATTATCCGTCAGAACAGAATTTTCAGTAGAGTTCTGTTGGATTTTTTCCAATAAATAAATTTCCCAGGCTTTTAAGGGTTGGCTTTTAGATTAATGAAAATATTACTTGAATTAAAATTTGGTCCATTAAGTCATCAGTTATATTGTCGTTGCAACATCATGTGCTTAATGTTAATGACACGCACAAAAAAGGAAATGACACAAGAAAGCTATTTGTTTTACTGTTCTTGGTGGCCTGAGCCAAACGCCTAATGTGATTTACTCTTGAAAGCCAAACTTAAGCCAGAGCTGTCCCAAGAGAGGATGAAGAGTGACATAGTTAAAAGTGATTTGGCAAAGGCAGTGGGCATTGTCCTGTGTGCAAATGCATTGAAAAATCCATATTTCAGCCCCATTCTTATGAGGAGTGGGGTTTCTTTGTTTCTCAGGAGATGAGGAGACTTGGCAGCCCAGAACCAGGCCTCTGCAACTTGCAGAGTCTATCCTGGAGTCTCTTTTCCTGGAAATGGATTCTTGCCCCATGGCTCCAAGCAAAACTGGCCCAGTACAAAACCATGAGAACCCTACAGGATACAGAGTAGAGAAGTGCCACCAAATTCAAAACCTGCCTGACCCTCTCTGTCTGAACTACTGGTCTAGAGATCTCACAAGGGTAGACTTTTTAGTAAGAGTTAGTACTTTTTGTTTCTAGTTAGGCTGGAAACACCTGTAGGGTAAACTTTCTCATGGTGTTTTGGCACTTCTGCTTCTAATCCTGACTGAGACTCAGGAAGTGAAGGGATGGGTGACTGAAAAATAATAGCCAAGACCTTTCTGAAACCTCTCAACTGCTCCTGGTTGAGTTTTGAATGAAGACCTGGTTGTTTTTGTCTAGTCTGATTCACTCATTGCTGTTTCATTCAATTCACCCTTGGTTCCTTTGAATTTGCCTGCTTCAGTATTTTTCTTGTTTGAACTTGAGTCAGCCTTGTGATTTCTGACACTGACCCACTTTCTGCCTTGGAATACATGTCCACTGTAGGATGATCTTTTTTGATCAGTACCGGGGTTAGCCTACCCCAGGTGTGAGTGGCTATACTGTAAAGCCATAGCTGAGCTCCTGTGTCCTCAGTGGTGCTGCCCACATGTGTGTGTGTCTTTAGAGCTTCTGGGAGCAGAATCTATGGTTCCTTGTGCTCCTATACACTGAGCTAGCTCCTCTGAGTCTTGCTGTGGGAGAACTGGTCTGTCCTTCTGGGCTTAGAGGTGGAAACCTGGGAAGTTGCTGGAGGACTGTTGGCAGCACTCATGGAAAAGTAGTTGGCTGGTCAAACTGAGGGAGAGTGAAACAGAGGCTCTACCCTATAGCTCCAGTAGGCCTGCTAGCTTGAATTTTCAGCACTACTAAATTCTGGTAAGGGGGATTTGGATGTAGACAGCACTGAGGCTTGGGCCAATACCTGAGTAAGAGCTTGGCTGAACTCCTCAAGAAAGCCAGGCACTAGGCCTGTGCAAAGCGGCTAGTATTTGCTTTGGATTCAGTTTCGGTTAATTCGGGGGACAGTGATTCAATTTGGTGATTCGAATTGCTGTCCCAAATTAATTCAGTTGAATCACACAGGCCCATCCCCCACCCGTTCTCCCAGTGCGGCAATGGCTGCCCCACCCAGCCCAGCTCCTGACTTTCAAAAAAACAGCCCTGACTCAGTGGGTGCTGGTGGGGGGGGGGTGATCTCCTCTGTCCCCTACTCCCCCATGCCCCGTGGGGGGTTCTGCATGAGCCCCCCAACCCCCGCCTGCTCCCCCCCCCCCACTGCTCCCTGCCACATGGAGGGAGGGCTCTTCCACAAGCCCCCCTGAGGCCGCTGCAGGAGCAGTAAATTCAGGGTTTCTTTTGGGTTTTATTTTCTTAAAGGGCCGGAGCTGGGGCGGGTGGGGCAGCCATGGGAGGGCTGGGAGAGCAGGGGGGGGGGTTGGGGGGTT
>NW_005842587.1:764904-773040 GCF_000455745.1 Alligator sinensis
GGGGTCCCCCCATGGCCCCCTCCTCCTCCTCCAACCCCCCCTCCCCCAGCCCCTACTTACCAGCTCCCAGTCCAGCTCCAGCTCCCTGCTGCAGCGAGTGGAGATTGCTTGAATCACTGAAGCTCTCCGAATCTTCTCTGAATCAATTTGGAGAGTTTCGAATCAATGCAGACCTTTTTATTGGTTCTCTGATTCGATTTAGATTTGGAGATTTGGCCACCGAATTGGGCTGAATTTCCTCCGAATCGAATCAGCACCCGGAGATTCACACAGCCCTACCAGGCACTCGGTGACAGAGCTTAGGCTCCAATTTATGGAGAAAGATGGAACATGGTGGTTGAAAGATGAGAGGAACCTTTCCTCCAGTGTATTGTCCACATCCATGTCTAAATCTGACACTCGGATGGTTTGGCTGGAGACACTCAGGCCTGGAGCTACTTGCCATCCCTTCCCAAAAGCACTGTCTGTTGCTACCAGAGACGCACAAGGTCCAGAAGGCTGGTTGTCTCTTTGAGTGGCTCCAGAATGATTTTTAAAGGCCGCTGTGTAAGGGATTTGGCAGTGTCTACCTGAAACATCCTCCCTTTTGGCAGCTAGAAGGAAAGAAATATGCAAGGGGCTTTGACTTACGGGGCCTGGTTCTTCATTATTCTGCTCAAGTTTAAGCGGAGTGAAAATGTAGGTCTCTTTGTGGAAGGGGAGCTCTAGGGGTAGGCTATCCCCTCAGACAAGATGAATCTTGGAGCATGTCAGTAGACTATGGGGAACAGTGTGTGCTCAGTCCCATCCTCCACAAGACTCATTGGCCCTTACTGTCTTCACTGCTCTGTTTTAAAATGGAAATGGTAGCATTTCCCTACCTCCCTGCCCTGCCCTTTGGTGTTTTGAGGAAAAAAGCATTAGGGGTTATCAGGGGTTCAGACCTTATGGTAAGTAGGAATATGTGTCTATAAAACAGATAGTTCAATGTGTGTGGAGCACTTTGACATCCCAAGGTGGCATTTGTTCTTGGGGTGCTCAGCAATGCAATAGTCGCCCTGTATAAGAAATGCTGTGTGTTGTGGTCCCTTGAAACCCTCCTTTGCCTATTTTAGGAGCACCAGCTTTTGCCACCTGAGCTAAAGAGAAAAATCTCTATGGACTGTCAGCAGTATATGACCTACATCACACTGGCAAGCAGGTCTGATTCCAGTGCAGTGATACATATTAGTCCATTACAATTACTGTTAATGCAGTGAATGTAATAAGTAGATACTGACTCTTGCATAGATTTAGTGATCTGAGAGAATACTATTGGCTGAGATAAAGTGAAGGACAGTATTTACCACAATAGATCCTGACATTTATTGAAACAAAAGATCAATATAAGTATGTTTACATATATTTTGATTATTCTCACTCGAGGTACCTGGAAATCTATCTACTATAGACATTATTTTTTAATGTTTTGTTCTTTTTAACTACTATTTGCAATAGCAGATAAAATCAAAGGCCCATTTAAAACTAATTCTTTCCTTCAAGGAGGTAAATAATAGTTTTTTCACTTACTCCTCTGCAGCCAGTCATAATGCACTCATTTGCATATATAATCTGATAAATTTATTTTAAACTCAGTTTTGTTCTCTTCTGAGTAGTAGAGAAAGCCATTGACCTTGACCCTGGAAGTGCTTATATATAACCACAGGCTTGACTTTGAACTTGTAAGTTAGTCCTTTGGGTGAAATCCTGATCCTAATGAAATCACTGGCAAAACTCACATTGATTTCAGTGGGACCAGGTATTCACACACTGATTTCAGGGAAACTACCTGCATACTTAAACACATGAACAAGTGCTTGTTGGATCAGAGCTTTCCTGACTTGTAACATGCTTTGTAAAAACAGGATTTCTCCCTCAATGTAGTCAATAATCCCTATCTGCAGACACTGTTGTGAAGCCTAAGCAGACACAATTAATTTAAAAATCACAGTTCTGTCTGAACAAAATGTTCAGCTACCTTTCAAATTACAATAACTGAATGAGATTAAAGGAAAAAAGTATGTTGCTTTGTGCACAGTTGACAGCACTTTGTGTATAGTGGCTTTTGACGTTTCCCCTGTACAGTTAGGCAAGGATCATGTTTGGTTTATATGCGTCTGTCACAGTAACAGAAAAAAATAACAGAGTAAATATGATTGTGAAAGCACAGCAGTTGACCAGGGAACCACTCATCCTTTGAAAAGGAAAAAAAAATAAATATATATTAGGCATTAAAAAAAAAAATTAAAAGAATATTAGGATTGAAAACTCTGAAGTTGAAAGAGTTGGTCAGTGCCTGGGTGGTGGGTATTTTGACTTTTTTCATCCTCCTCATTCAAAATGGGGCCCTGTGCCTTATTAATTGCAGGCCCTGCAAGTCCTGCACTGAGGATAGAAGGATTAATTTCTCTGCGGTGCTTTTATTTCAGTGTTATACTTCTTTACAAACATTAATGGACTAATCATCACAACACTTCAGGGAACTGAGGTACTCTTAGTATCCTTGTTTTATCTACAGAAAACTGAGGCATAGAGAATAAAGTCAAAATGAAGTATCAGCTAATTCTGGGTTCCCAATTTGAAAAGTACCTGGTTTTTCAGAGTACGTACAATTTATAGCACTCTGTTACCCTTTTTTTTTTTGAGCCCATCCAGCTAATAAAATTGAGGTGGTTGAAGGTTGTTCTCAATAAGAGGAAAATGGCTGATATTTCTTTGATGTAATCCTGTTTGTTTACAAAGAGTCTACAATGTCCCATCTCCCTGAACACAGCAGGAGTTGAACAGCAAGAGAAAGTCTTTGCTCACAGATCCAACCTGCTTTACAGTCAGCCCTTAATCTAAAAGCTCTGTCTCAGAGTTTCATCTCACTGACACGTTCCCAGGGCTTGTTCTTACTATGTCCTTGGTTTTGCTGTTCCTGATGTCTCTGCTTCCCTGCCCATTTTCCTCTCCTTTACAGACACACAAGCCTTTGCAAGACTATTTCCAGTGAATCATCTTTACTTTGCACAAGCCTCTGTTTTGGAGGTGGCATCATATGGAGTGGTAGCAACTTGTTTTAGATATCTGGCTCCATACAATAGCTTATTTATTTCTTGCAGGAAGGCCAACCCATGAAGATATGTCTGTACCACAACGGCTGAGTGCTCAGTTATGCCACTGAGAATACAGGCTTTGTCTATCACCCAGCATTTCAACCCAGAAATGCTGATTTTGATCTCACTTATGCCAGCATAAACCAGGAGTCACGCTGTTGGAATTGGCAGAATTACACTGATTCTACTAATGTAAGTGAGAGGGGAAGCAAGCTTCAGCGAGGTCCATCTTGCTCAAGGTCTTACAGGATGTCTGCAATAGAGAGCCTGGAACAGATACCAGAACTCCTGGAGTCCCAGCCCTGAAAGATAAAATTAGATTCACCACTTGGTTATGAATCACTTCTGGATGCAACATGTTAAACAGAAAATAAATATTCCTGCTGCCTTAAAGGGCATTTTAGTGAGAGGGTCTAGGATAGCCTTGGCACTGCAGAAAGGAGGCTCCTGTCTTTCTTGTGGCCATCCCATGTATATAATCTCCCACCTCTGGGGTGTGTGTTTGGGGGTGGGGGGGTAATCATTGCCCATAGGCTGCTCAAGTTACACAGTGGGCACGTCTACACCTGCAATAAGGCACTTTTCCTAATGTGCATTAAATTTAGTCTCTCCAAGGTGAGGGTGTCTATACATGTGGTCCAGCAGTGGGGTGGGGATGCTTTAATTAGAGCCGCTCTAATCTCATGTAACAGCGTCCCTGTGCTTCAAAATGGTGGTGGTGGCACTTTATCAAAAGCTTGATGAACAAGGTTTAGATAAAGTGCCCCTGCCATCATTTTGAAGTACAGGGACACTGATATATGAGATGTGGGAAGCTGCTGGAGCATGGTAATTACCACACTCCAGCAGACTCAATTGATTGAGTCTGCTCTGATGCACTGGAAATACAGCACATTGGAGCAGCTTCCCTGCTCATGTATAGGCACCCAAGGTACTAAACAAATGCACGTTAAGTTGCCTTAATGCACAGTAATGAATGCCCATGGTTTTTAAGTGACACTTAATGCGTAATAGGTTATTTTACTGGGTATTAGCATAATAGCACAGTTTTTTACGTGACGCTTTATTGCTCAGTAAATAGGCTACTGCGCATTAAAGCACCCAGTGGGACTAATTTAAAGCCCCTCCTGCACCTACTTCCCACAGGCTAGGTATTCTTGGCTGCATTTCAGTTCTGCTGTTCCCACTGAACTCAAAGGCAGAAGACAAACATTGATATCGGGGGAGTGAGATCAGACCTCACAGAATCCAGCACAGCTGTCTTAAACGAATGTGAAACTCAGAGTCTCTTGCATGAATTTTATTCAAATACAGCTAGTGCTTGAGTTTCAAAGAAATGACATCTGGAACAAACTTTGTAAAGATAACCACCATTTTGAGCTAGTACAAAGCAAAAAAAAAAACTAACCCAAAACCAAATCCGCAAAACAACCTCCCCCAACCATCAACATTGAAAATCAGGATAATTCTTGCATCATTTGTAGCTCCAAAACTGTTGGACACTATTCTTTGAACTTTGTAGAAACTTTCTCTTTGTTTGTCAAGCATACGAGACAACTGGCAGTCCTGAGTTAAAGGTATAGGAAGGGACAATATTAAGACTTGACATTAAAATCTGGTGGTAACCTTTCATATAGAATCATCAGGGAGGTGTATCCTCAGCTGGAGATTTATATCAATGGAACTATGTCAGGTTACAATGACTGATGTCCTGACTCCCCCCATATATGTGTCTGTATCTGCATGTGTGTGGAGAACAGTGGTAGCAGTGGCGAGGTCCATGTTCATGAAACTGAATCTTCAGACATTATTTTAGTTCTTTTTCCATTTGAGAATTAAAATGCAGAGTGCCTTGAATCTTTAATGTAGAAAGAAAAATGGAAATGTTCTTTTAAAATATTTAAAGTGATTATAATAGCAATCAGTGTAGAATAAGTTTGAATCGTGCTTTAAAAGCAGACCCCCAAATGCAGGTGAATTACACATTTCCTTACTTGGAACCAAAACCGATTTTTCTCTCTGTGCATGTTGATGAGACTTCATGGTGTTTTTATTCATTTATGGAAATTTATAAAATTATATTTTAAAATTTTAGAAATGAAGACTATGGATGTTGCTTGTTTAAAAATATTTTGCCTAGATCTGGTGCCTTTTAAAGTTAGAGGTTGATAATGCTGACTAAAGCTAGGCATATTGTACACGTACAATTTGCAAGCTTTCTGATACTGCTCTATCAATACACCTCCAAGCTGGAAGGGTTACTGAAGTCAGCTAGATTGAGGTCTTCAGTCTTCACATAGTGGTATGGACACATAATCACGGAGAAGTTCAGGGCCCTCTCCTTCATGTTAATTACAATTGTAAATCCATATTTGAGTGCAACTTAGTATACCGAATGACCTGATCTGTTGCTAATGGGTATTGTTGAATGTTACATAAAGATATTTGGGCAGTTTGCCTATTCAAGGTTAACATATAAGGATGTGCTTTTTCTTTCTTGCCTTGATTTTTTTCCTACCCTGCCTCTAGGCCAGATACAGACATTACACTTGCACCAGTGTAAGTGATCAGAAACCAGTCTATACCTGTTACAGAACAGAAGTTCGGCACATAAAACTGGTTTATACCCATAACAGAATAGAAGTTTGGTACATGTGGACTGGTTTAAAAATGGCAGAATCCAGTTTAAGATTTGAAACCCTCCCCCCACCAAAGGTTGAACATGTTGTCTGTTTGCTGCTAATCTAAACTATGCCGCTTACAGAAAACCATGTAACTTAGATCGATTCTACCTTGGGCTTTTTAACTGTCTGTACTTAACCCTAGTATCCTGGTAACATTTTAGATTTGTAAATAAATAATAACCACTAGTTTGGTCTTCAAGATTCACATTACACCCGAGTATGGACTGTACCATAGTCTTGATGAATGATGTTTGCTCCAATAGCAGTTGTTTAGAAAATCATGCATTATTAAACTCATTCTTCCACATGGGAAAGACAGTCAGACCAGGATTTCTTTTTCTTTTTTTGTGTAAATGCCAATTTTATTTGTAAAGGTCCTATTTGCACAGTTTTGCTGGTGTTTTAGAATGGCCCTTGAACAAAGTAGTAGCCAAGGGGAGGGTGTGAAATCAATGTAAGTTGTGAGACATTTTTGAATGCTACAGACCTGCTCATCACAAACAGGCAGAAAAACAAGGGTGATTTCACTTGCCCATATCCTCCCCTGCTCCAGTATATCACAAAATGGCCTGAAAAGACAAGCAGAATAAGTCCAAGATACAACTCCCACTGTAGTCAGTGGCAAAACCCCCATTTCTTTCAATTGCAGCAAAATTAGATCCACACAGCTAGACCTGGAAAAGTTTCCTTTGGTTTGTTTTTTTGTTTTTGTGCTTTTTGGGGGTGGGGGGTGGGGAGAGGAGATGGGGGTTTGCTGCTCAACAGCAGATGCCTTGGGCCTGATTTTCACAAATGCTGAGAGGTCTCGACCTAATCCAAGACCAATGGTTGCTGTAAATTTTTGGTTCAGCTGAAAATCAGGTGACTAGGTCTTCCAACAAGGGCACCCAGGGTCACTGACTAGTTCTGAACACAATGGGTGTTAATACACATGCTCCAGGAGGGAGGGTTTTTTTTTTTAATTAGAGTGGCTCCAGGAGCTGCTCTAATTAAGCGTATGGAACATCATGTGTATCAGCGTCCTCACGCTGAAAAATGGTGGCGGGGGGGCAATTTAAGTAAAGCTCATCGAATGAGCTTTACTTAAAAAGTGTCCCTGCCACCATTTTTTCCCCCAGAGTGGGGATGCTGATATATGTGACGCTGGAGTCTGCTGGAGCGCAGTAATTGCTACGCTCCAGCAGACTCAATTAATCAAGTCTGCTCCTTGCACGTGTATAGGTGCCCATTGGTCTGGTACCATTTACCTGCCTCTCCTCAAAGGATAGAAACAAAAATGAATGAGGCTCTTGTACAAGTGTAGGATCACAAATAATGGAACATTTCAGACAGTGATCAATATCTACGAGCTCTTGAGTCCAGACTGCGATCTTTAATCTAAGGAGAGCAAACTGATGTGCCTTATTGGTAAAACAGTAGGTGGCCATGATGCTTTTTTTATGAATGAGAAGTCAATGCTGCTAGTGCTAGCCCATAAATATAACTCAGCATCCTGCACACTCTTAGCTGATCTGGAGACAGGGCACTTTTAACTTCCTTTTTTTTTTTTTTCTTCCCCCCCCCCAATACTGTTGTATCTATTACTGTAACAGATGATAATATTTGTACAAGGTAATTTTTCAAGAAGCCTGCTGACTGTGAAAACACATTCTTGGCTTTTCTCTTCTATGGAAATATGCTGCATGTCAGCTTTATAATACTTCAGGCCATATTCAGTGTTACTTTACCCAGCTATAGTCTTGAACAAAGCCATGGAGAAGAGTAGAATTCCTTCAGATTTACATGGAAACAACTGTGAGCAGAATTTGGCTTCCTAAGCGTGAACAAAAACAAAGCAGTTCTGAGAATAAGGTTCAGCGTTATGAAGTAGCTTGTGAACGCAAAGAACATGAGAGTCTCAAGATTTATTAGTAGTGTTTCAGAGCATTATTGAGATTAGACTTAATTATCTGTGTAATTTGCTGGAACCAGCATTTTTGATCAAGTACATGCTTTTTTTTTTTTTTTTAAGATGTATCAATCTGCTTCAAAAAAATCCACACAAGCAGGCTACTGAAAAGTCTTGGAGTTTTTCCCTAGCAAGGAAATGCTCTTTTAGCTCCATTGTTGGTACATGCACCTTTTATTTAGATACATCCCCATACAGAGGGATTGATTAGTTTGATACTAGGAAGGACTTTCTTACTACGAGAGTGGTTAAGCACTGTGCGCCAGGGGGCCTCCTGGGGCCGAGCTCTGTGGCCCGCCCACCTGTCACCATGACAGGAGGCCTACTCAGGGCCGAGCTCTTCGTGGCCCGCCCACCTGTCTCTGGGCAACCGCCCGCTTATCTCGCC
>NW_005842587.1:773279-793881 GCF_000455745.1 Alligator sinensis
TGGGTGTCCCTCGCGGTGGGCCCCCGGCCCTTTTGACCCTCTCTGGTCCTGGCCCCAGCATGGGCCAGTCGAGGGTACTCTCCCCTTCGGGCTGGGTCTCTAGCCCCTCTCTCTCATCCTCAGGCCTCACCGTGCCACTGCTCCCCGTCCTCTCAGGGGCAACCGCAGCACCACGCCCTGTACTCCATACACTCTCTCAGGGTCCGCCCTCTGGGCCCCTCCAACATAGGGTTACCCACCTGGTGGTGGGAGCTAGGGGTTAAGGCACCCCAACCCGCCTTTCACCAGGGTGATCACTGGCCTAGCATTTCCTGGGGGCTCCCGCACCACTGAGAGCCCCACCAGACCACCCACTCCCAGCAGGGTGCAGTTTCAGGTCATGCCCAGGACCAGGAGCTTCCTTACCAACCCCTTGCAGCTCCCCCTTACCTCCAGGTCATTCACAGCAGCCTTACAGCCAGGCAATGTTGTTGCCTGGCCTCTTGCAGCCAAACTGCCCTGTTTATATAGGCAGCCCATGTCTCAAAATGGCTGCCCTCGTCAGGCACCTGGAGGCTGCCAGCTCCAGGCCCTTAAAGTGGCAGAGACACCCTATGCTCTGCCACACACTGGAACAAGATACCTAGAGAGGTTGTGAAATCTCCACTGCTGGAAGTTTTTAAGTGCAGGTTGTTAGATAAGGATGTCCCTGCCCTGAGCAGGGGGCTGCACTAGCCAGTCTCCTGAGGCTCCTTTCAGCCTGCTCTTCCTATACTTTTATGATTTCAGTGAGGAAGAGAACAGAATCAATAATTGCTCTTGTTTGGGCTTTACACTTAAAGGGTGTGCTTATAACATAGGCTTGTTTCAAGCTGCGTTGTGTCTTACTACCTGTGATGAGATAGTGCCCAGGAGCCATTGTGATGCCATCTCTTGTGGCCCCCTCTGTCTTGAACAGCCTCACTCAAGTCTCCCCAGATCACAACCTGTTCACTCATCCACCACACTTTTGTTGGTAAAGAAAATTAATGAAGGAAGACTGTCCACCTGGGACTAGTGAGTCTTTTGGGGCACTTTCTTTCTCTTTCTCTCCTTTTGTAATCAGGGCCTATTTTCTCAGGCCTTACCAGCCTTAAGGACTAGATTCATGGCCTTCTTCCTTCCTTGCAGCCATGTCCATGCCTCACAGATGGTACAAATTATCACTTTAGCAAGGCTTCTCACCTCTCTGTACTGCTTGGCCCTCCAGCCACAAAAGCTCTGTTGGGGCTTTGGGCTTCCCGGCTTTCACCCCTTTCCTCTAGCTTGGTCCACTAGCCCAAGGTCCACCCTTCTGGACCCCAGCTTCTAGGGCCCAGCCCATGTCTCACCCCGCTTGGGCTCCTGGCCCTGGTTTCGCCCCTCTCAGACTATGGCCTTAGACCTCTCAGCTCCAGGCCATCCCTGTTGGCTTTTGTAGTGCAGGTTTTAACCCTTTAGGCTTCTGTCTGCCTGTGCCTTGAGTCTGGCCCCTGGTAGAGCTCAAAACCACACATGCCCCTTGGGCACCAAAGTGGTCTCTTCCTTTTAGCCATATCAGGTGCTTCCCCATGAGTCTGTATGTGCAGTTTGTGGTGCCTCAAAGCCACAAGTGCACCTGTGTACCACACTGCTAATTTACAGCATCACAGGTTTTTCTGATACCACGAGATCCCGGTTTTCAGCAGACTCACAGTTTGCCTCCTGGCTAGACCAGAAAGAAGTGAGGACTATGTTGACACAACTAAGATTGCTTCAGGCAAAGGTGTTGACAGACTGCATAGGAAGGAGGAGCTAACTTTACAGAATAGACAAGTTTTCCCACAAAGCAATATGAACCAGTTCCTTTGGCTGGGCCAGATTGTGATGCACTATGGGGCCTGGAATATAATCCTAGCAATCCTGGAGCCAACTGCATGCAACTACAGCATCCATGTGGACATGAGTACGCATGGCATGAGGGCATACATGACTCTGTAGTGCACGTGTTTGGAGGCAGACTTTGCTAGCACATATCCACATGTACTTGAGTCAGGCTGTGGGTACACCTTGCAGTGTTGAGATACTCAAAGAAATGTGATTGGATGCCCCAGAGAAAGACAGTGTACTCCTTTCCTTTTTTAGCTCACCTGTGGAGGGAAACCTTATTAGTCCACGGGGGAAGAGGAGTGTTTTGGGGTAAAGACTGGGATGCTAGACACTCTAGCAGGTGTGCTTGGCCAAGGATGTGCCATTTCCCCACCCCTACACATACCAGCAGAGGTGTTCTGGGTGTGAATGCTGGCTGCATTGTGCCCCAAGGGAAATTTTACTCTCTGCTCTCTTCATTGCTAAAGGAGTTTCTGTGCTTTCTAGGCCAGGAAGGAAGGATCTTGCGGTTAAAATGCTAGATGAAAACTCTGGAGACCTGGGCTCTCTTGATGGCTTAGCCTTTGACTTTCTCTGTGGCTTTGGACATGGCACCCTCTTTCTTATCTATAAAATGATAGTAATAATGCTTTCCTTCTTTCAAATGGGTGTTTTGAAGATGAATTCATTAATATTTATGAGGAGCTGAGAAACTATCATGATGAGGGTCAGACAAGTATGTACACAGAAAGGCTATTAGCTATATACCGTGTCATTTTTTGTCAGGCCCATTCTCCTTTCCCAGTAAGTTGTTTTTTAGGAGGCGTCCCCCTTTTTCGTGACATGGATTGTTACTATACATATCTCCTAGAACAACATGGGGTTTGGTGTCATGTTTTCACTCCTCTTGCTTAGACTCTCTCCTCCTTTCCTTCCTTCCTTTGAACAGCTTTTACTCCTATATTTTTTTTGCTTTGTTTTTTGGGAGTTTTGTTTGAGAGGGGGAGGAGAGGGGTTGGGAATCCAGGAATACCAAGCAGTAACTGTGTAAACTGTTACAACGGTCATTTTGGAAACATTGTGTGGTCAATAAATATCAGTAGCCAAATATTTATTGAAATGGTTCCATGGTCTGCACTGAATAATCATGAAGCATCAGCTTGGACTGTCCCAGTAAATTATTAACTTTTATTTAAACACAGAAGGAAGATTGCAAGGAACTTTAATTAATGCAAACAGCAGTATAACCAGCCAGTGCACTTCTCACTAGCAGCTTCCAAAGCTGTCTTGCTGCACAGATCTGATTCCAGAGTAACTAATTGAATGCAGGTGCAGGCTAGAACACTTGTTGAATTAACATACAGTCTCTTCTTTTCTTTGCTCCCAGACATTTGTAGCCAATAAGAACACTGCAGGCACCTGGTGCCATAAGTAGCTCAAGAGTCTCAAAGATAATTAATCCTTCACTGCTCTAGTGTGATTGGCTGCCGCTGGAATTGTTACATATCTACTTTTCATGCAGAACTAGATCTTGTGGATGAAAAAGTATTGAGCTAATGAAATACTGAATGATATTAATGGATTTTCTGGCATTAGCTATTATTGACGCAGACATGCCTTCACTCAGTTTATTGGCAAGGCCATGTAGTCTCCTATTTTAAAATGGAGATTGAAAATTGGGACTCTCGGTTAGACTCTTGGCTCTACCGCTGGCTCACTGGGGCATGCGGTCATTTTAGTCCACTTGATTAAAATGGATGACCTCACCTACCTCATTTTTAGAGATCTTGCTTTGGGGCATCCAACTAGCGACGACTGGGGAGGTAGATGACACTGAGTAGGCACTGAGAAGAGGTAAAGGTAACTCAGTGTTATTAAAATTTCAGGCCCTATGTGCCTTGAATTTAGGCATCTAAAATAACTGCTGACTTTTTGAAAACAATCCTTTATCCTTTCTATGTCATAGTTTGCTCTCCCGCCCCATCCTTCATCTACTGAATTAATTCACTCAGTCTCTCTTATAGGGAAGAGTACTTTGGATTTGGGGCTTAGAAAATAGGTCACCAAAAATAGTGTTTCATTGTAACAGGGAAGGTGCTATCTTGCAAAAGATTTCTACCTTCTCAGCCCTCAGTTCTTCTGGGACAGCAGGACTTCTTCATGCCCTACATCTCCCCTTCTCATCATTGCCAGAGACTGCTCTATGCTGCTCCTTTCAGGTAGCACTGGGAACTGGCTCTCCTTTCCACTCTGCTGTCTTTCATTGCATAGTCAGGAATGAGTGGTGAGGAGAGGAGGGAAATGAGGACACTGTTGAGATGTTGACCTTCACATAACAGACATCATTTGAAAAAATGAAACAAAACAACCTGTTTATCCTGTGTCAGTATATATCTTTTGCAAATTCTCTGCGGCATTCCACATAATGGGAATGTAAAATACTGCTTATGACATGGTACACTTAACTGTTATGGGCAGTAAATATCCAGGGTTTCATAGTGGCCACTGTACTTACCCTTGGAAGAAAGTGGGAACAGCTGCATTCTCCTCCCAGGAAAATTAATGGAAAGATTTTCACTGAAGTCAGCAGGACCAGTGTTGTGGATTTCTGAGACCAAGATTTGGCTCATGAATTTGCTTCAAAAATGTAGGTTTTTAAAAATGTATACAGCAGGAACAGTGTTGTGGATTTCTGAGACCAAGATTTGGCTCATGAATTTGCTTCAAAAATGTAGGTTTTTAAAAATGTATAAAATGTGTACTTGTAGCCACACTGGTGAATTCTAGGGCAATATTCTGCCTCTGTGGCAGAACTATTAATACAGTTCCTTCCGGTGGAAACTCCATGTAATGTAAAGAAAGCTGAAAATCAGAAGGATGAAAAGGGGTCGCATCCGACCCCAGAAGAAAAATATGAGCATTTATTTTAAGTAAAGTCACAAATTTTTGTTGGTTTGGGGTTTTTTTTTTTACTTCATTATAAAAGTTGTTTAAAAGCTATTAGGAAGGATTATATCAGGAAGAAGATGATGCAAAGTCTAATAAATGGATCAGATAGGACAAGCCATGTTTTATTCAGTGTGAGGAACAAATACTGCCATATTGTAAGGATTTGCTGATCTGGAAGAATTGTACTTGCCATATGGAATGCAGCTAGAGAGCTGAGTGCGTGAGGACGACAGATTCTTTTTCAAATGCAGAGAATTTTAAGACAGAAACATTGTTTGGGGAGTTATCTAATGGAGTCAGAGCAGCTTATGTAAGTTCAAGAAATCAGGAATAATTTATTGTCTCACCATGCTTTCCAATGCCTTTTGGTTTCACAATTATTAACTCATTAGATTCAAATAGCATAAAAGTATTTAAATAAAAACTGGATGACTATATAGAAGTTCATTTCATGCCTGGGAATAGCTGACTCCAGTTTTAAGAGCCAAGCTATATTTTCTTTCTTTTATTTTTCTTTTGATCATGCATTTCCTTCAGATTATGTGTGTGTATGGGGGTGGGGGAAGGAAGGGACATGAGAGGGCTTATGTATCCATGTATCTGAACATCACGGACCCAAGAAAATTGAAAAAAAAGTTATATTTAAATAGTATAGTATATACTATTTAAGAAGAAGAAGAATAACAGAGTTCTCATTGAATCATTCCAGACAGAAGGGACTTCTATTCTGCTTGTCATATAGTATAATAGGTCTTCACGAAACGTAGGGACAAGCTATAAATTACAGTAGAACCCAGACCATTGGTATCTGAGTGGTTTGCAACCCACATAGTTTGCTGTGGGCTGCCAATCTATTGACAAGCTGTTACTTCAGTGGGTGCCACTTCCCTGATCACCTGGATCTCATCAACAGTCCTGCTCAGCTGATGGGGGAAGTGATGCATATATGTATACACACATACGCATGCACACAAACACACATATGCACACACACACATACATACACATACATACACGTATGTATATGTATACACACGCATGTATGTATATGTATACACACGTACATGCACACACAGACCCCTTTCCCCTCCTTGACTAATTTACAAACTTTCCTCTTTGCGAAGGGATAAGGAATTTAACTGCACTTCTTTGGAGCCCATGAGAACGCCAGTTGTGTTTTGTGTATGGTACACATAACTGCCATGATTTGTTTTCTGAATGCCACCCCTTTCAAATCCTAGGAAGTTGTTTTCTACTGCTGGGAGCTTCCTTGATGCATTCAGTTTCCTGTTACTGAGGAGACTGTGTCAAGAAGACTGCTTTTGTTCTTGCCTTTATTAATTTCCAATAAGTGTCATTCAAACTGAAAGTACACGGTGGTTGTTAGTGCGTAGAAAAGTATGACACTGGCTAGAGGGTTATTCATGTCACAATGAATATTTGATGAGAATGGATATTATTCTTAGCAGTAATCACAACATAACATGATGGAAAAAATACTGTCTAACACAGAATCATTTGTTACCTTTGCTATTTCCTGTGATTCTCTTTTTGTTCATAATTTCACCAGTGATTTGGTGAGCTGGGCAGCTAGTATGAACAACTGCACTTAGGCAGCATTGCTAGGAAAAATGTCAGATGTCTGAATTATGGGCCCCATTCTGCAGGGAAACGTTGCAGCTAGTGAAATAATAAACCAAGAAAGACCAAGATTGTGTGTGAATGTAAAAATGTATCTTAAAGCAGCATTATTTGTATCCCTACAATCACTGTTTGCTGTAGGAGTACATGACTGACAATACAAAGGACCGAGATATACTGTAGACAGATGTAAACTGATAAGCCAGTAGACGGCTATCATTCTTCCTTTATTTATTTTGTGTATCCCATGTATCTCTCTGCTGGCATAATCAAACCTGACATAGTGCATACTATATTGAGTTATATTACTCGTAATTACAAGACAACCCAAGAGAAATGAGCATGTTACCTAGGAAAAGACACAAAGTATATAGAAATACAGGGTTTCTATCTTACAATGAGATTATTTTCTACATCGATTCTAGATACCTATTCCTTTAAACTGGTTGGTGCTGTGTTAAGGTGGAAGAATAAAACTTAAGGGGGGAGTTTTTTATTTTTAATTTTGTAATGGGAAATGTACAGTGCAAAAACCACTGTTTTTTTAAAAAATTGCCCATAACTTGGTATGATGTGTTGGCTTCCCTGGGTTTTTTGGTGGGGATACTGAGATGTAAGAACTTCTACCAAGAAAGGTGGGTTGTGGGGGCACCTGGTAAAGTAAATCCAGTCTAATTTCTAAATTAAATTGAAAATTAATTTTTTCCCATTTATAACCTGTTATAAATGTTATTCATAGTTTCTAAGTGCCAACAGTGGGCTTGGAGCTGATCAAGGGACAAAATGAAGATAATCCCTACCTTGGTGGGCTCATAGCAGGGCTAGGGACAGACATTACACATAAACTGGTTTAAGTGATCAGAAACTGGTTTAAATCTGTAACAGAACAGATGTTCAGTGCACATAAACCAGTTTGAAACTGGCTGAAACTGGCTTGAGATAAACCTGGTTGAATGTAGTATCAGACTTAACTGATCTCTCTCAAACTGGCTTACGGAATGTGTGTCCTAGACTCCTTGCTGGTTTAAGTTAAATTAGATTCCCCCAGCATCTTAGCATGCCCTCTGGGTTGGGCGGGGCTCTCTGCTCCACAGCAGGACTGGCCCCTCCCCTCTGCTCCTTGGCTTCAGCTCCAGCAGAGACTTGTAGGCACAACAAAATCTGCCTGGCTTCCTTCTGTTAAGCAGAGATTATTTCCCCTCCCCTCTGCTTTACGCAGAGACCTCAACATTAGTTAGCAGACCACACACTGGCTACAGTCTGTGCTATGGGCAATAACCGAGGCAGAAAGGCTTTTCAGAGCTAATCAACAGGTAGCTTAATGTCCTTCTTTGGAAAAGCTGTTTAAGAAGAGCTGTTTGCTCCCTGCCCTTCCCCTCACCACTCCCTGCTAAGTAGGAATTCCTCCCTCCCCTCTGCCTTGCTAAGAGGTGTCTGTGTATTAGCTAGCAGACCACATGCTGGCTATGGTCTGTGCTGAATCAACAGGCGGAATCAACAGATAGCTGGTAATATCCCTCTGTTGTTTTCTTAATGGGGTGATAAACACTGAGTTAGGGGAGATAAACACTGTTATCAATTCCCTGCATGTGCCTGCATGTCTGGGATATCTTTGCAGTTACAAAGTGATTTAAATTAACCAGGTTAGACTAACCTGCAAAGGTTGAATCAATTCAGGCTCAGGCTTTTTGAATGTCTGTCCCTAGCCCAGAGGTGCACAACTCAAACTCTGTGGAGGGACACTTACATTTTCCAGTGGCGAGCTGCCCTTAGTGGGTAACTTTATGTCTGTTCTGCAATGTCAGAAGTAATATTGACTTCTGTAGTTCTCAAAATGGGATGAAAGCTGTGATGGCCCCTGTCCCATAGTGCTCTCTCAGCCCTACACCTCTCTGAGTCTCTGCTATAGGAGGAGGTCCTGCCACCCAGAGGCCCTAGTTGTCCCTTCAGATCCAGGGACATGGGAAGCAAGAAGTTCTCTTTGCCTGATGGCCATATTCTCTCACTGTAGGCAATGGTGGCTGTGTCTGGTTTGCCTCCACCTCTCCTTACCCTTTATGGGGATTGGTGCTGTGAGTGCTGTCGTGGCTTCTGGGCCCACGCCCATCTCTGTGTAGGTATGGATTAGAATTGCCACACAGCTGACTCTCATAGGTGCTTGTGTGGTTTGACTGTGCTGTTGTGTGGCTGAGCTGTTGAGCTGTGACCTACAGAGGTAACACAAGAGGTCCAGCGTGCAACCTGTGTGTCATATGTTGTGCCCCCACCAGCTTAGTGTAAGGTTTACAAACCTGGGAGGGGATTGAAATCAGAGGTGTCATGAGGACTATCTCTGTTGGACTGGAACCTAAAATTTGCTTTCTGTTGCCCTTGCTAAATACAGTTTCCATTTTTCTCTTTCTCTTGGGCTCTGGAGGCCAAAGAGAGTAGACTGTAATCTGCTATAGAGATGTTCCCATCTGGACAGGCCTACAAACCAGATCCTTCCCCTCATACAAGCTATGAAACTATAGGGTTACACACTGGAAATTATTATTGCAGACCTTTCACCTCACGTATGTATGTGCTCAGAAGGAAGCTAATAAATAAATCATTCCAAAGCTACAGCTCACAGGCTCTGGCAGGAAATTTGTGACAAATCTCTCAGCAATCCTTAGTGCAATGTATACATTCACTATGCTTTCACTTAGAATTCCCCTAGTATCTTTTATGGGACTAATCGCATTGGTCAAGAGAGAGAGAGGAAAATGAAATATAGACTCTTGGTGTTAGGCATAGTTGATAGCCAAATAATAAAAGAAGGGGAAAAGAATCTCATTTGATAAGGAAGAGATTCTGTTTTCTATCCAAAATGCTAGAGGCATCAATCTCTTTCCTTGTCTCTTTTCTCCATCTAATTTATAATTCTAGAAACAAATGGAAAAATCTGTTGCTGTACTAGCTGGACCTCTATGTGCATGCATGAGCATTTCCATAGGTCACTTCTGGTTCTCAGTCTTATAATGAATAATCCATTCACTGGTTATTTCATTGCTGGAGAGAGGAAGCACTCAGTGACACTGGGAATTTTCTCTTTTGCTGCTCTGTGTGACGGTGGAAGTTGTGAGGGTGAGAGAATGTAAGTAGCAGTACCTAAAAGCACTACAGAGTAAAAAGGTCATGCTGGTTAGGTTTGGCTCTGCCCTTCACACTTCTATTGTAATTAGACTGTTTCTGAAGACTCCTGAGTGATGTGAGCTCTGTGTAACCTCTGCTGACGTGAGCATGCTGCGTGTCTGGCATGTTCAGTGAAATGAGCTTCCCCACTGCTATAAATTCATTGACATCAACAATAGAAATAACTGCACATCTGTACAAACAAAATAATTTCAAACCTGGTTCTTCATACTTATTTATTAATAGGTTCTTTGGCTAAGTCTTAGTGCATGACCACAGATGAGGTATTGTATCATCCAGTTAGGCAATACAATCCAGAGGTTAGAGCAGAGAATTGAGTTCTGTTTCAGGTTCTGGCTTGGACTGGCCCATTACTTTTAATAAGGCTTTTTTCTTGCTGTGCCTTTACTTCCCTCTCTGTGTGATGAGGAGAAGGCAGAGTGGCGCCTTGAAGATTAACTTGTTGAGAAAGGCATGAGCTTTTGCAGGCTATGGCATCTGATGAAGTAGGATGTAGCTAATAAAAGCCCAAGGGCTCCTAAACACGTGCGTGGAGCCTGCTCCAACATGCTGGAAATCCAGCACGTCGGAGCAGACTCTATTGAGTCTGCTGGAGCACAAACATTTACATGCTCCAGCAGCCTCCATGTCACGTGTCTCAGCGTTGCCACGTGTCTCCGCGCTGAAAAGATGGCAGTGGGGCACTTTGAAATAAAACATGTTCAATGAGCTTTAGTTCAAAGCACCCTGGCACCATTTTTTCAGTGTGGGGATGGGTGGTGATGCGGATACATGTGATGTGCAGGTGCTTTTAGTTACTGCAGCTCACTAATTAAAGTGCCCGGTGCTGCGTCCCACAGCACGTGTAAAAATGCCTGAAGTCTTTAAGGTGCTATGCTATTATTCCCTTCCTTCTGCCTGACTTCAGACCAACATGGCTAACCCCTCTGTCTGTGTGACAGGGGTTATATTTACCTTATATGAAGCTTCCTTCACACCTGCTTGGAGAACTTTGGGTGGAAAGGGAAGCAGTACGACAAGCTTCTTGTATTACTTTCTGCACAGACCTGGATCTACAACTGGATCTGCCTGGGTGGGATCCCAGCAGGTAAACAGAGATATGTTGCCTTTAACAGTAGTCCATCCACACAGGTCCCTTCACATGATCAAGGCTTTAGCAAAGGAGTTCCAGAGTAAGACATGACCCAAGCAGCTCAGCCCTGGCAATCGTGACGCTCCTCCCCCTACATCAGTTAGGAGCTTATTGGGCCACTGCAAGCCTCAGGAGGCTTCAGGTGGAAGTGGTTGTTAGCCACATAGAGGTATGTCCTAAATCTCAAGATGGTGGTTTCCTGAGACTCAGGAACTGAAATAACTGCCTGAATGAAGTAAGGAGCCTATCTAGTTTGAAGATTAAGTTAGTAAGTAAACAAGCATGCTTGGCTATCAATGACAACCATGTGCATGGTTACCCAAAGTAGTTGGTGTTGCTAGTCTCAGATCGGTTTTGCTTTGGGGGGTTGTTTTTTTTTTTTGCTACTGTGTATGCTCTATCACTTCCATAACCTTTGGGTTTTGCTCTGAGATGAATTCCTGAGGTTTTATCAAGTTTGCTGAACTGTCTTCAAAAAGCAGGAAGATTATTTGTGCTGTAGTTGTGGTCAGGGTGAGCATAGAAGTGAAGTGAAGTAAGCTAACTTGAAGTAAACTGCTTTAATTCTGAATTAATATGCGTATATAGGGTTCAGCCAGTCTACTTTAAAAGTGAAATCAGATTAGCTTTCCTTAGCATCTCCATGTAGGCAAGCCCTTGGGGGGAAAAATAAACCTGGTACATACTAATGCTTTGGTCCTGTAGACCGTTATATGTGGAGTTAAATTCAAGTGCTCATATAGCACCACCGAAAGACATGCCAAACTCTAGAACTCTTGGTTCAGAGATGATACCTTTTATTAGACCAACTAAGAAATTGCAAAAAAATGATCTTTTTCTACCAAATACATCCCACAAATAGCACCAATTAAGCCAGTGGTTTCACTGAATAAAGTTAAGTATGTGCACAAGTGTTTGCAAGACTAGGGGTTCAGGTATCTCCAGGGTCAGGTGGAGATGAGGCACCAGCTATACAAGGGTTAAATTTAAAGTGCAGGCTCAAGGAGTCTGGAAACACTGGAAAAACAAAGGCCTTCTCTGCAACTATTGTGGCACAGACACAGGAGTGGGCTAGACCCAGATCACCAAATTTTGCCCAGGGCACCAAAAACCATTGGAGGTCAGCGATCCTGGGTCACTACCAGGCTGGATCAGATTCAAACACAATGCAGAGTGACTTGGTATTAAAGTATTTTAAAAGATTACCAGCTTCCTGAGGCACCTGGTCCTCTGTTAAAAAGGAAACTTTTGCCAAATACATAGCTATTGTACTGTTTGCTTAACAGACTTGTTATATTTTCCTGGGAATAATTTTTAAAGAATGGTCTTACATATTTTTTTGTTTAATGACAGATATTGTGTCCAAGAAAACCTTGCCGGTCCATTGGGTAAGTACACCATTTAATTTATTTTTAAAATGTATGGCATTTGTCAGACTGGCTGGAGCAAACTTGTTGAGAGCTCCCTGGATCTCTGAAGCAAATTGGTATCAAAACCACTTTCTGGAATTTGTATTGTGGTGTGGATATCTTCTAAATATTCACGGAGAAACTTGCTTTTAAAATGCATATTGGTTGCACAATAGACCTGAATGTCTCTGAATAAGCCATTATATCCCAGTGTGTAATTATGTATTTAGGACACATGCTACATGCAGTTTTAAAAGAAATCTGTATGGAAACAAATTGCAGTGCATTTACAAGAGCTGACTCTATTTAAACAGCAGCATCTCAAGCCTTTTCAAAACATGTTGGGCCATTTTTCTGGAGCAATCTCTTCACAGGCTTCAGATTCTGATCTCCATTCATATTAGTGTTAATTCAGAGGAACTGCACTGGTTTTACAAAAGCGACTAGAGACTTGCATCAGCATAAGAGACCTGATACGCATCCATATCTAAGATATTGACATTATAAAGTTACATTCGACATGTGAAGCTCCACAGTAGAAGAGGTTCCCCTGGTGGAATTGCAGCCCCTAAGGAAACCGCCTCCACCCCTAATATATGCTCATGGGAGTGGATATGCGACAAGGTAGAAAAAGAACTGTACACGCCCCAGTGCACAAGGGGTTAATACAGGCCCCCTGCTTCTTAGATATTGGATCAAGGATATGGATAGAAAGGTAGGGGGGAGTGGTGGTCATTTAGGGGGAAGGATGTTCCCGTCCAGCTGGCTCAGGAGCGACTGGGACATGCTGTTCTGAGTGGCCTGTTTGCGTCTGAAGTTGTTTATTTATGAATCCCGAAAAGAAAGCCCTGAGGAAAGCAAGTGAAACTCTGCTACGGGTGGGTGTATTATTCATTTTCCCTTGTTCTGCCCAGTGGCCGACAGCACAGAACCGTACACTTGTCTTTTGAAATGTTTCTGGACCGTCGTTTGGCAAAACTAGCAGCCCTGAAAATTGTGGTTTATGGCAGTAATTCTAAGAGGCCCTTTAAGGCAGCAGCACAACCAACCTTCGTGGTTCCTGGGAACCACATCGAATACGCGGTCCTGCCTTGAGATGGTTTCAATGCATGAACTGCCATGAAATCTCTTGGGGTACAGCTGGGGATTATTTCCAGAACGGTGGTAGTTTCTGGTGTTAGTGCTGAAGGGTATAAAAGAAAATGGCAGCTAAAGAGTTAACTTATTGATTTTTTTTTTTTTTTCTTGTGGGGGTGGGGGGACTGAGAACTCCAAGGGCTGCCCTGGGTACTAAGGACTCCGAAAGCCTTACCCAGTGTCTGCCACTTACTCATTGGTTAGCCTGGGTCCAGTCACTTAACCTCTCTCTGTCCCTACCCCCTTTTTGCAAAATGCTATTCACCAATTTCCCATGGGTGTGGTGGAGCCTAACAAATGCATCCAGGGCATGTTGAGATCCTTGGATGAGCTACAATCCAGAATTGCAAAATATGTATTAGTAATATTAGTAAAAGGGAGCTGGACCATCCATGTGTATCGATATAAATTCTTCCTGTGATTCTTCCAGAGAGTCTGAGAGCATAACCATCTAGGGAGGGTGGGTTTGTATATTTAAGACAAACTCTTCCTCTTGGCTTTTTTAGGCTCTCTGGAAGACAAACGAGGCAGCTGCATAAAGGGAAAGGAGGGCAGCTAAGGTTAACTGTTCTTTCCTGTTGTTCCCCTGGATTCTCTTGTCAGTGCAATAACAGCTGTATCTCCCAGGAAGGTAATGATCTTCCTGGAAGCTCCATCTTGCTACAGGCTGTTAGTGAAACCGGGCTGCTTTTTCCTTTAGTAGGAAAAACGAATGTTGGACAAAAAAAGTTCTTCCGTATAATTAAACAGCATTAGAATGAGGCCCGTGCTTTTGCTGATGAACTTCAGTGAAAGCAGATGGTCACAATGGTATTAAAAACTAAAGACTTCAGTCAAGCTTTTAATTGAAAACAATTGGACCCTGCTGGATGATAATTACCTTGGCTGCTTGCAAATAATATTACAGCACTGCTACCTATGAAGGAAGAACTGAAACTGAGTTAATAAGAACTGCTTGATCTGCATATAATAAGCAAGGAACATCCAAAACTATTTTCTCTGGTAGTTTCTCCTCTGCAAGAAGCTTTCAAGTGGTTAGCAATGTGAAAAGGAATACAGAGTGGCAGAAATTGAAAAGTGTGAAGCGTTCACTGGGTTCATAAAATAACGTGGGGATCTTCTCTCTCTCTCTCTCTTTTTTTTCTTTGAGACAGTTGAAATTCCAGCCAGGTCTAGGAAAAAGCAAAACAATTCTCTATATAATATCCAAGGTTCCCTTTCTTCTGCCTGAGAATGCTAATGTCAAACTCCATCTTCTTTCTTTCATTTATATGCATCCTCCGCTGCCCCAGTGCTCTCCTTGGCTAACTGCATTTACAAGATTGGGAGACCCAAATTTTGTTTGTTTCTTTTCCCTCCACTCAACTTCATTGTGTATTTAATGATCATTTTAACTTTAGGTCCCTTTAATCCCTTATAAAGGAAGCAGAATGTGTGGCACGAGATAAAGAGGTTAAACGTTCTGCAGAGATAGCGATCCATCTGATTTTAAGTACTAGAATGGGAGAAGGGTTGTGAGAACGGTGTACCCAAAATGTTCCATGAGCTCCTGTTCACTGTTGTGTGTAATACATGTGTTAACACAAATGTGACACTAACACTAATTTACGTAATGCTATGTACTGAGTTAAGTGACTTACATTGCTGTGTGTGGTTAAGAGAAAAAGGCTTTACGCTGTATCTTTCTACCTTTCCCCTCCACACACATCCCAAGCATGTATAAATTGGACTGAATCATGTCACTGTTAATGTGAACATGTTTTCTCATGCAGCTGTGCTCAGGGGTGTAGATTTTTGTCCCCTTGTGAGCGAGGCTAAAAGTTCTGTTGCTCCTAACGGCCTTAGAAACGAGCAAGCAGCTGCTATAATTTTGCAAAATTAAGGTTAAGCAGTAAGTCACCAGTGACAATGATGCAACAATTTTCCATGAGGCACCACTTGAGAAGTAATGATTTTACCTCCCCAGCCAATTCTTTGCAAAAGTACTAGGTAAGAGTTTTTCCAGCCTTGGCTGGTAGTGTGACAACGTAGATTCTTTCATGGCAAATCCTGAAAGTCTGTTTCTTCTGGATGTGATATTTATGCCTTGAGATTGGCCTTGATTCACTTCATCTGTCAGAGTAAAAAAGATGGGGTGAGATCTTTACCTCACTGAAGTCAACAGGAGTTTTGACTTCACCCATTTTATATAACCAAATTATGATCTTCAGTTATACAGAGGTAATTCTGGGGTAATACCACTGAAATTACCTATGGCGCTCCTAGCCACAAAGTATATAACAGTTTACTGGAAATTAAAAAAAAAAAAGGTCTGCTTTATATGTGTAATAAACTCTGAAGGAATACAGGTCCTCCCATTTCATGAGTTAGGGAGAGCTGTCTAGAGAGAAACTGCTAGAAATAAATTTAAAAGTGAAAGCTATTGCTGTTCTTTCCCTGAAGTTTTTGCTACTGGCCATTTTGAAGATGAGCTGTCAATTAGATAAATAGACCTTTGATCCTCTCTTGTCTGCCAGTTCTTGGTTTCAAACTTACAACTGTGTGACAGTAGAATCCCAAATTCTACTGAGCCTTGAGGATGAAACCTTGGTCCCACTGAGGTCAGTGGCAGAACTCCCATTGCCTTCAGTGAGGACAGAATTTGATGGGTACTGTTTACACGCATAAATAGAACTGTCTTATTGTTTTGTATTGCCGGAACTTGTGACTAATATGCAATGGGAAGGGTTATTTTTGAAACATAACCGCTGTCATTATTTTTTATCAATCTGATGGTAACTACTTGCTACCTGTTTGTACGGATATGATTGCATTTTGTAATTGCAACTCCATTTGGGGGGTGGTATATGACTTGCTACTTTAAAAGTATATGCAAGGCATAAGCTCTATTGATTCATGGTATTCAAAGCAATAAGCAGCTGCTGGGTTTGATTAAAGCTAAAGTGAAGCTGAAGCATTTAATCAATCTCTAAAACTGTTCTGAGAATATTACAAAGCAATAGTGATTATTGCTATTATATGACAAAACAGCATAATAAACGGAGAGAGATCATTTTTTCCTGGAAGCATTTGGAAGTGTAACTGCTGCTGCTTTTTCAGATTTCCTAGCTATGTCACCTTGAGAACATGGCTATGTGACAGTGTGTGGGCTGGCTAAAAGCAACATATTCTTCAGGGTGGAGCTTTTGTGTGCGTGTATATATTCCTTAGGAAAATGATCAAGCTGTTCCATTTGTATTACTCTGTTTAAAAAATCAGTGTTCCATTTTAATTTGGATTGCAATGTTTTAGTAAGGGGCGGGGAGCTTTTAGAAACTGAAAGGGCACTTAGCACAAATTAGGTCCAAAATACAGATTGTTTTTAATTAAGAAGAATTGTAAATAGAAGTTTTTCTCTGTGTTAATGCTAAAAATGCACTAGAAACATTTTTCCTTAAATGGAGTGAGCTTCCCACATAGTATTTGCAACACAACAGATGTGGCCTGAAATGAAGCATAAGCAAAACTGACTTGCCTGTTTTGTCTTGTTTGTATGGGTAGAAGAGTCAAAATTAAAAGGGGCATAGATAGTGACAAGTGTTGTTGTTGTTTTATTTGATTTTGGTACTAATAAAGTAAAGCAATATTAATAGAGATCCCAGATAACTTTCTTCAGCTAAACTATTTTCAAGCTGACAGTACTTTTCTCTGGTTTGATATTTCAGAGGTCACTTGGCAGTGCCACCCACCCACCCCTATCACCAGTGGAGTAACCTTGAAAATCAGGTCCTAAAAGTGTAAATAATAATGGAGATGGCCTGGTTGGAACAAAAGGAGGAAAATTCAAGATAAACATCTAGTATAGACAAATATGGTCTATTTGAGCTTTAAAATCACCTGGAACATAATCTACCACACTCCTGCCAACATTAATTTGTTATTGCAGACATTCATGTCTCTCACAACCATAGCCTCTCGGTCCACTTTATATTTACCTAATTTTCAGCTGACAGTGTCTTTACAGAACTGTGCAAGTCAGTAGCATGTTGCAAGTACCATCATCATTGCTAAACTACAGTAATGAATATGGAGCTTTCCGTATACTGTATCTACAACATGGCTCGTAATGCCTTGTTGTGGTAATGGGAGTGAAAGGTGCAGTACTGGAGTGAAGGCTCCATATACTATTCACTGTACAAAGATTCTGGGGCATTATCACTTGGTAAGGAAGCAATTTAGCCCTCCCACATAGAAAAATGTCCCTTAACCTGACAGATCCCGGGAATCTGCAGATGGCTGCAGCCACCTGTTTGGATGACTCATATTTCTGCAGTGGCTCCTTACCAGCATGGTCCCAATTTTTCCTGTCAGTCCCTGCATGAGGCAACAGCAGACAAATCAGTATAGTCTGGGGATGCATTAGCTTTTCCAACTAATTTCTGAGAGGCCAAAGTGGACCTACTTATTGATGTGACAGGCAAGATCAGCACTCAGGATCTCAATATCATGCTGTTAGGCAGGAGGACATGACACAAAATTATATGCAATGCACACAAACATAACGGACATACAAAAATTACTGATTTATACACACACACAGGTGAACACCCACTCAGGTTACAGTGTGTTAATGTTTGGGTGTGCTTGGGATGCTTGGTGACTAGGACAGAGAGGGAGGGATTCGGGGAGCGGAGTGGGGAGCAGGTTGGGAGTGGGGGTTGGAGCTGAGAGAAGCTGGGAGCCAAGAGACGGCAGCAAGATCAAAGAGCAGAGCCAGGAGTGAGAAATGAGCAGGGAGCAAAGTTAAGAGCAGAGCTGGGAGCAGCAGTAAGACAAAACCAACTCGGGGTTCCAAATAACAGTTTTATTAGACAGGAAAAGGGGTAACACAATATTCGGATTACAAATTATTGGTTCTGGCACACACACTTACACTCACGCAGTCACACAATGGTAGCAGCGGAGAAACTGCTTTGTAGAGAGACTGAAGTCAAGGGGTATAGAAACAGAGCACAGGTCCCTTGTTTGGAGAGAAGATGTGGGTGATAGCTACCTATCCCAGGCTGAGAGTTGATCCTTGATGGCCAGTTGAAGTCTTCTCCAGTGAGATATTGTCCAGAGGGGATCACTGGCAGGGCCTCTGGGTGGATAGGTGGTGTGACATAGTGTCGATCTGGTTGAAGAGGGCATCCCAAGGAGGTCACACTCTACCACCCCTTTTATGGGGGTGGGCTACCTGTGACTCCAATGGGGAGGACATGCCCAGGCAAGGGCAAGTCCTGCTTAGATGAGGACGTGCAGTTCCAGGTACGCTGGACTCATTGTCCAGTGTAGTACAATGGTGGAGTTGCTGGTTTCTATTCTATCTTTTGTTTCCATGTTGATGGTTTCTTGGAGGGTCTTTATCTTTCAAATGTTGGGTTTTGTCTCTGGTTCTGGGAGCAGGTCTGTGGTTTCAGGGAGAGTCAATATAAGGTGGTGGTAGGGTTGTTAAGCTGATGGTCCAGTCATTCAGTAGGAGCTATTTTTAGGCCTACTACCATTATGTCTCAAGCTCTCTCATTCACTGTCATTCATCCAGGGAACCAATTTACATAGGAGGAGTAGATATGAGTCGCAGTTACAACACAATTACAATAGGGACTGCCCGGGCATAGGACACAAGATGGAGACATTACTTTGGCTAACTTACAAAAACAGGTCTGAATCATATAATATAAGACAGTAAAAACCGATAGTAAAAATAGTGATCACACAATATAAAACAGTAAAAATCAATACCAGAATAACAGAACACTATTTACAATGATACATGGACAATATAAAAGGGGCTTGTTACAATAGTGGAATACAAGAGCTTATCCTATGTCTTATCTTCACTATGTCTTATCATAACTACTTATAAGGAATAGAGAAGCAAAGAGAGAGTCAAAAATGGTTGGGGAAGGGAGAGAAATGTATTTCTATGTACAAAAAAAAGAAAAACTGGGGGTTCTGCTATAGGCCAATGTGTGTCCTGCTTCCTACCTGACCAGACCCCTTCTGCCCCAGACCAACCTGGCTCTAGTCTTATGTTATTCGGGCTCCGGATTCCATGGAGGGTCCTCCAAGGGGTTGGTATGGCTTGCAGGTTTTGTGCCTCAATGGAGAGAAGACTTTGCACCCACTGAGATCTACACATAATCCCTGGGATGGGAAAAACTAGTGTCTAAATAATAGAGCCAAGAACTTATAAAGGTTTAAGTTCATAGCTCTGGTGGAAATGTGAGAGTGAGAGCAAGTACGAAGTATGTTTTCATTTGGAAAGTAACATCCTGCAATTCTGTTTAAGGATATTGAATCAGAAACGAGTTTTCTGATTTGGGGTCATTAAAAACAATCACATGGGCAGTATCTTTGACCTTGTCTGCATACACTTGCGCCCTGCCCTGCCTTCTGCCTTGCATCTTTTTGATGGATCTCGTTCAGTGCGTACCTTTAATTAAACCAGTTTGAGTTTGTTTGTAGACAAGGCCTTTAATAGTGTGAAGCCAATATTCTTTTTACAAACCCAGAGAATGTAGTAGAAAAGATTAGCCCCACAGTGCAACTCCAGAGCTTTATTTAAAAAAATACGGAAAGCAGGTTATGGTCTTCTATTACATTCAGTGGGATTCTTCCAAAGGAAGGTATTAGATCAAATATTTAGTTTTGCTGTACAAGGCTTGGCTACTATCACCCACCAGCCAAGGTTTTATGATATATATTTTAAGTTAAACAATCCCCAAATCTCAGAGTAAGATTGATTTTTTTTTTTTTTTTTTTGTTTGCTTGTTTTGCTTCCATGATGTCTGCTCTGAAAGTTTGGAATGTTGCACGTTTCCCACGACCCCTGTGTGAAACCCAAACCAGGGCTCCAGTAGGCTTGAGGCTGAGTCTGGCCTAATTATCTGTATCATGTGAAATTTCTGTTGCAAGAACCCCTGGATCTTCACCATGCCAGTTTCACGCAGGAGATCCACAAGCCTTTTGGCAAGCTTAGCTTGGATCTCTTGTTTATAACTGTGTGACAGCCATGTGAGACTTGTGGGTTTGGGTTCCTCAGTGGTGGTTTCCATGCAGCTGGTAAATAAGTGTTTAGTTGGGAAACCAGCTGGGTTTGCAGGGAGTTCTTTTTTTCTCTTGCAGACGGGTGGATCCAGGGTCTGTCAGACTCCCCTTTGTTTGTGTAGCGCATGCTCTAGCTGGTTAGCTCAGGGTCTGGCCAAGCCCCTGCTTTCACACAGCTCTAGAGCCCAGAGGGTGGATCCCACTGCTGTTTGCCCTTCCCTTCCCACCTCCCTGAATTCAGCAG